>NW_007727172.1:66504-86834 GCF_000696425.1 Galeopterus variegatus | reverse complement strand
ATTCACGACCCCTTGAGAATACACAAGTATTTTAGGATAGACTTTCTTTTTCTGAAAAAAAGAAAAACACCATTAAGATTTTGATAGGGATTGCATTGGAACTGTAAATTGCTTCAGGTAGTACTGACATCTTTTTTTTTTTTTTTTTTTGACCGTTAAGGGGATCGCAACCCTTGGCTTGGTGTGGTCTGCACCACGCTCAGCCAGTGAGTGCACTGGCCATCCCTATATAGGATCCGAACCTGCAGCCTCGGTGCTACCAGTGCTGCACTCTCCCGAGTGAGCCACGGGGCCAGCCCAGTACTGACATCTTAACAATATATCTTCTAATCTGTGAACACAGGATGTCTTTCTATCCATTTGTGCCTTCTTTCTTTTCTTTCAGTAACAATTCGTAGTTTTCAGTGTACAAGTCTTTCATCTCCTTGGCTAAATTTATTCATAAGTATTCTATTCTTTTTAATGCTACTATAAATGACATTAAGATTTTTCATTGTTAATGCATAGAAACACAATTAATTTTATGTGTTGATTTTATAAACTCTAACTTTGCTGAATTAATGTCTTTTTTCATAACAGCTGGATTCCAAATGTCTATTGGTGCTCAATAAATTCTGTTGAATAAACAAAAAAGAACTTCTAGTCAAGATGGCAGAATAGATGGTCCCAAGCACCACCCATTCTCACAATCAACCAATTTACAACTATTAAAAATCAACTATTGCCAAGCTGGGGCTGCTAGAGCTCCAGGGAAGAGCAGGAGAGACCTACAGAGTTCAAGAAGGTGGGAGAAGCCACGACGACAGAAGGAAAGGACCACTCCAACTGTTTCGAGCCCCAGCCACTTCAAGGCTGGCTCTGGTGAGCACATGGAGCAAGAGCTGGCAAAAGCCACAGCTGTGCCCTTTGTATAAAGTTGCTTGGAGGCTGCAGGGGAAAAGAGGGCCTTGGTGGCCCCCAGGACAGCTAGACCACTAACAGGGTTCCTGTGGACCCAAATAGGAATGAGGGGCCCCAGACAACTGAAAAAAGGAGCCACTCAGAGTCTGGTGAATCAGTGCAAGAGACCAGCACATGGCCTGTCTTATGGGAAGTGTTTAGAGTGCAGGCAGTTGGGGAGATAGGTCCACTGAGGGAACACTGAGGCACAGCATGGACAGCTGATCTGCCCCTCAGTCAGCACAGGATGACTCAGTGGAGATTGGTCAGGAATATAGAACTGCAGTGGTGCAGTTTGCTGAAAAAACTCAGGCCCAAACCAGAGTTTCTACACAGCCTAGGTGTACCAGACCTCACAAGACCTGGAAATGCTTGCAAGTTCAACAATTAAAACCTGAACTGCACAAAAAGCTTTTCCCAGAGAATCAGCAGCAAAGCAGCAATTTAGCTCCACCACAGGGCTCAAGTACTGGTTCCCTTAGGAAGTTCCCAAGCCAAGGAGGGGGGAGGGTGTGGGCCTCAGCCACACACCCCCAACGACTGCACCCAGTGATGACCACCAAGCTGCCACCAGATGCACTCATCCCCACAGGAAGTTCCCCCATTTTAGAAGTAAGCAAAGGATAACAAATTAGTTCCAGTGTTGAGTTTAAGTGGTGTGGGTAGCTAATAATACAACTCAGAACTGAAAGAAAAAACACCCACAGATCAGAGACAAAATTTTGATATTAACCAGTAAAGGTCTGACACCACCAAAGAACACCTACAAAACCTAGAAGGACCAGAAGCCTTCCGGGCTCCCAAGCCAGGGTCCAGAAGCCTTCCAGGCTCCCAAGAGAGGGCCAAGGGCCTAAGCCATGACCTCCCCGCCCACTGACACCACATCCAGCCCAGCAATGATGAGCCCCAGCCAGAAGCTTCCCAGGCTCCTGAGCTGGGGTGGCGTAGGGCACCAAGGGCCTCAGCCACTCACCCCCATATTCATTTCCAGCCCAGCAACACCCACCAGGCTGCCGCCAGAAGTGCCCATGCTCCCAAGCCAGGGTAGAGGAACTGAGAACTCAGCCAGGCCCCTCCAATGTCTGCATCCAGCCTAGCGATGACCACTGAGCCACTGCTGGAAGCATTCCAGGCTCCCAAGCTGGAGTGGTGGGGGACTGAGGGCCTCAGCCACATCCCCCCAATGTCCACATCCAGCCCAGCAATGACAACCAGGCTGCCACCAGAAGCACCCCAGGCTCCCAAGCAGGGGTGGTAGGGAGACAAGGGCCTCAGCCATGCCCCCTCGACATCTGCATCCAGCCCAGAGACAACCATCAGGCCACTGCCAGAAGTGCCCTGGACTCCAAGGTGGGGCAATGGGGGGCCGAGGGTCTCAGCCACACCCCCTCGACATCCACATCCAGCCCAGTGACGACCACCAGGCTGCTGTTTGAAGTGCCTCAGACTCCCGAACTGGGGCAGAGTGGGAGAGGCAAGGCCAAGGCCACGTCACCCTGGCATCTGCATCCAGCCTAGCCCAGCCATGACCAAGCTGTCACCAGAAGCCCCCTGGGCTCCTCTGCTAGAATGAAGGGGTGCCACAGGCCTCAACCACTCTCCACTCCCCCTTCTTCGTCCTTCCACCCTATTCCATTCCCCCTTCCTCTCTCCCCCTCCACCGCAACTGCTCTGCAACAACATCTTAGAATGTAAAAATGATAATAAATAAATTTTAAAAAAATAAAAAAGAAAGAAAGAAAAAGTCTTTTGAAAGAGCTTCTCTCTTGCTGATAATTATTCTTCTCATGAGAACGTTCATCCCAAGGGTGTTATTTCACAAATGAGAAAGGCCCTCTCCCTGATATTATTATCCCTTTGTTGTCTGGGTCCCAAGGTAGCCTTACTTATTCCTAGAGCCCATAGAGTGTCTCAGCCATGATTCAAATGCAGCTGGTACATTGTGTAATGTTGAGTATACTAATTATCCTAATTTGAGCATCACATATTGCACACAGGTATTGAAATTCAATCCGGTACCCCACAGATATGCACAACCAATTATGTTTCAATTTTTTTAAAGTTCAAACAAAAAAAGATGCATGGCCCAGACAACAGCCCAAAACTATCAGACATGTGAGTGAGATCATTTTAGACCACTCAATCCCAGTAAAGCCATTAGCTGACTGCATCCACATAAGTGACCCCAGGTGAGACCAGCAAAATAACTTCTCAACCCAAATCACTAACCCACAGTACTATGAACAAGTAAAATAATTATGGTTTTAAGCCATTAAATTTTGGAGTGCTTGGTTATGAAGCCAAGCTAACTGAGACATCATCCAACTATGAGTGGGCAAAACTGCTCCCTCAGGCTCCAAGACGTGAAATAACAGAAAGCTCACAGCATGCCAGTACTGGTTACTCCATACTTGAGAGAATAGCACCCACTTTTAGGAAAAATATATACAAACAGCCTCCAACTAATTCAAAATACATTCTGGCTATTTGAAAAACTTTAATCAAGTACTAATACCACTGGTCTTTCCCCTTGAAAGAGATGAGAAATTATCTTCAAAGACTTTTACTTTATGACTTATTGCTTCAATCTCCTTTAGAAGGCAAATAAATATTTAATTCTTATATGGGCTTAATTCTTTGTGCAGTTTCACCTCCTATCCCCCAATTATAAAGAGGAGTAAATCTTACTTGCTAAAGAATTACATCTCTTAGATCACACTTTAAACTTCTAGCTAAAATAATTCAC
Organism: Galeopterus variegatus; assembly: GCF_000696425.1. Lineage (NCBI taxonomy): Eukaryota > Metazoa > Chordata > Mammalia > Dermoptera > Cynocephalidae > Galeopterus > Galeopterus variegatus. Next base: position 83,149 of record NW_007727172.1, on the reverse strand, counting down.
ACTCTACTTTCATGTTTAAAGGGTGCACATTTCTCAGCGTCTTCAAGGAGGTGACACAACTGATATTTCTTAAACCCACAATTCTTCTTTCATGAAATCAACAAAGGCCTTGTGTGGCTTTCTATGAAGACAAAAGATTCCATTTCTAGCCACCTAAAGAAAGGACAGCTTTTCTGTACCATAAAGATTCAGAAGTCCTTGAATCAAGTGTCTTTGAGGTTTAGCAACTCTTTGACAACCCTACTTTTCTTTTCTCAACAAAATCTGAAGCTCTAATAAACCAGTCAAGTGAAACTTTCCACAGAATACAATCTTTAGAGGCCATAGAATCAACTTAGGATGACCAAAAAATGTGACTTTTCTCATCCGTGTCTAGGATCTTTTATTAGAGTTGAAACAGTTTTGTTTCACTATTATTTTTCAATAAAACAATTTGTCATACTTTCAGTCTTTTTTTTGCCTGGGATCATTAACTGAGTTGATTTGTGTTTATTGTTAATGAAGCTGAGGTATTGATGGATTCAGTCCCAGTACGGGCCAGTTGGCTTTCCATAGGCATGGACTACACCCTTGATTCCAGCACCAATCTGATCCCTGACTTTGGCCAGTTCACCTGGCACTCAAGAAGGACAAGTGATATTATGGCTGCATCTGTGCAAATAATCCTACAATGGGAACAAGTCAATCTCTGTTTACAGACGTAATGAGTTTTTCCATCACCTGTACAAGATTTAAATAGACAAAAAGGTCCTAACTTGAATTTGGGACCCTGGTATGAGTCCATATAGTGTAAGCAATTTACAGTGTTATATAGGCCAAAGTGATGAGCTGCTATAACAGACAGTACTAATAATACAATGATTTTATTTTCCTTATGATGAACTTTTTCTCAAAAATCACTTTACTGAGGTATGACTGACATGTAAAAATCTGTACTTTTCTTTGGCAGCTGGCTGGTATGGGGATCCGAATCCATGACCTTGGTGTTGTAAGGCTGTGCTCTAACCAACTGAGATAACCGGCCAGCCCTGTGCTTCTGTAATGGATACAACCTGATGAGTTTGGAGATAGGTATACACCCATGAAACCACTGCTACCATCAAGTCCGTAGACATATCCATCACCTCCCAAAGTTTTCTCCCACCCCCTTTATTAACTGTGTGTAGAAGGTGGAGGGGAAGAACAGTTAACCTAAGATCTACTGTCTGAGAAAATGTTAAAGACACAGCACAGTATTATTAGCTACAGGCGCTATGCTGTATAACAGATCCTGAGAACTATTTATCTTGCATAACTAAAATTTTGTACCTTTTAACCATCACCTAATTTCCCTCTCTGCCCAGCCTTTGGCAATCACCATTCTACTCTATGCTTATATGAGTTTCAGTATTATTGATTCCACATATATGTGAAAATATGCAGTTTTTGTCTTCCTGGTCCATCTATATTATCACGAATGGTAGGATTTCCTCTCTTTCTAAGACTGAATAATATTGCATTGTATACCAATGAGAGAGAGAGAGAGAGTGTGTGTGTGTGTGTGTGTGTGTGTACCACATTTTCTTTATCCATTTCTCCATTAATAGACATTTAGGTTGATACCACATCTTGGTCATTGTGAATAATGCTGCTATGAATATGGGCCTGATAATCAAGATCCTGATTTTTCAATTCTTTTGGATAAATACCCAGAAGTGAGATTGCTGGATCATATGGTATTTCTATTTTTAATTTTTTGAGGAACCACCATACTATTTTCTATAATGGCTGTACCAATTTATATTCCTGCAACAGTGTACCGGAGTTCCCTTTTCTCCACATCCTCAACAGCACTTGTTATCTTTTGTTTTTTGATAACAGCCCATAACATGTATGAAATGATATCTCACTGTGGTTTTGATTTGCATTTGCCTGATGATTAGTGATGTTGAGCACCTTTTCATATACCTGTTGGCCATCTGTATATCTTCTTTAGAGGAATGTGTATTCGAGTTCCTTGTCCATTTTTTAATCAGATTACTTCTTTTCTTTCTATAGAGTTGTCTGTGTTCCTTATATATTTTGGATACTAACCCCTTATCAGATGTATGGCTTACAAATATTTTCTCCCAATCCATAAGTTGTCTTTTCACTCTAATTGTTTCCTTTGTCATGCTGAATCTTTCTATTTTGATCTCATCCCACTTGTCTATTTTTGCTTTTGTTGCCTGTACTTTGGGGATCAAATTTAAAAAAAAAAAAAAAAAATCATTGCTTAGACCAATGTCATGCAGTTTTTCCCCTATGCTTTGTTCTAGGAGTTTTACAGTTTCAAGTCTGATGCTTAAGACCTTAATCCATTTTGAGATTATTTTTGTATATGGTTTGAGGTAAGGGTTCAACCTATACCCAGTTTTTCTGGCACCATTTAAATTGAAGAGATTATCCTTTCCTCATTTTGCATTCTTTGTGCCCTTGTAGAAATTAGATGACTATATATATGTAGGTTTATTTCTGGGCTCACCATTCTGTTCTATTGTTTTATGTGTCTGTTTTTATGACATTACATAATGTTTTGATTTCTATAGATTCGTAATATAATTTGAAAACAGGAAGTGTGATGCCTCTAGCTTTGTCCTTCTTGCTCAAGATTGCTTTAAATATTTAGAGTCTTTTGTGGTTGCATATGAATTTCAGGATTGTTTTTTCTATTTCTGTGGAAATTACCATGGGAATGTTGATAGATTCCATTGAATCTGTACATTGCTTTGGGTAGTATGGACATTTTAATAGTATTACTTTTTCCAATCCATGAACATGGAAGATCTTTCCATTTATTTGTGTCTTCTTCTATTTCTTTTATCACTGTTTCATAGTTTTCAGTGTATAGATCTTTTACCTCCTTGGTTAAATTTCTTTCTACATATTTTATTCTTTTTGATGCTATTGTAAATGAGATTATTTTCTTAATTGCTTTTCAGATAGTTTGTTGTTAGTGTATAGAAATCCAACTAATTTTTGTATGTTTATTTTGTTTCCTGCAACTTTACTGAATTAATTTATTAGTTCTAACAGTTTTTTGGTGGAATCTTTAGGGTTTTGTATATTTAAGATCATGTCATCTGCAAACGGAGGTTATTTTACTTCTTTTTCAATTTGGATGCCCTTTTATTTCTTTTCCTTGCCTAATTGCTCTGATTAGGATTTCCAGTACTATGCTGAATAGAAGTGGCCAGAGTGGGCATCCTTGTTTTCTTCCCAATCTTAGAGGAAAAGCTCTCAACAGGGGCTGGCATGGCACTGGGGTAGTCATGGAGCCTGGGTCCATGGGAGCAGGACTGTACTGGGTCAAGCCTGGAGCCTTGGTCAGTGGGGACTGGCCTGGCCTTGGTACGTGCCTAGAGCCTTTGCCTGCACACATTGGCCTGGTGTTGGGGATCACAGGTGCAGGCCTGAAACTTGGGTTTGTAGGGGCCAGCCTGGCACCAGGGCAGGCCTGGAGCTGGGATCCATTGCAAAATCAGATGCTCACTTTATTCTCTTTTCCCCACAGGAGAACTCCAGGATAGAGAGTATTTCTCTCAGCCCTGTGCTGCATGGGCCAGGGGGAGGGGTGACTTGGGTAGAGTGAAACTGTCCTTCCTAACTTCTTCAGTGCATCTTTTCTCATTTTTGTGCTTCACCCAGGTGCTATAATCTCTCACATGGAATCTAGAGCTCTAATGAAAGTATTTTCGTGCAGGGATGATTCTTTATATTGATGTTTCTGTGAGGGGATGCAGGTGGAGCCTCATATTATGCCATCTTGCTGATGTCCAACAATAGTGATTTCTAAAAAAGAAGTTAATATATCTCTCTTATAATATTTGCAAGGTAAGTACATGATCAAGGTAAGCAAGATTAATAATCATCTTAGATCATGGACGTCATCTGCTTGATCAAAGTTAGATTACAATGGGTTGCAGTGTGGAGATGGCATACTTATTCTCTTAAGGTCCAGAAGTGGCACACATCACTTCCATTCCATTGGGGAGAATTTAGTCAAATGGATAAACCTTCTACACAAGGGACTGTAGAAGGTATACCCATGCACCACGTTTCTAGGAAGAAGGTAAGAACATATTTTGGTAGTCAACCAGCAGTCTTTGGCACAGATGGAAAGGCAAGACCATCCCTATGCTGCTATTTGCATACTCAAAACATTCACTGGGAAGAAGAGCTGTCCCCAGCACAAGTTCTGTGATGGCATATAATTTTTCAAGTCAACACCTATCACCCAACCGAAGCCACAAACTAGAGAAAGGAAGGTGGTCAGTCTAGGCAAAGTCACAGACATGAGAAAGAATAAGGATGAACAACTGCATCATCTTTTAATATATTAATGCCAGGATTCCATGGGGGTACAGATTGTGCTAGGTAGTGCTTGCACCTTTCCCTAACTCTTCGGAATAGGAAAAAGAGGAGCTATGGAGGAATAAAAAAAGGATTAGTAATATTGTCAAGTTCTTCCTTTGACCTAACCAGAACATCTCACATTGTTAGGCTTCAGAAGTTCTGAGCTTATGTCCTCTGCAACACTCTTCCCCTTCCTCCACTTTACTCCCACCAAACTCTGGCCTGTCATGAAAATGTGATTCATGTATTAAACAGAAAGCAACACACTTTGTATGTATCCTGAGTTCAGTCAGAAAGATTTTCCACCATGTTGACTATTCTCTTGACTAGAGCCCTTGTATTTTTACCCCAATCCTTCTGCCTATTCCTTCATCCTTATTTCAAAAAGTATAAGTCGGGCCACAGCCACACAGCCAAAGCATCTTACTCTTGTATTTACATCCTGAGCCCTGCATGACCAAGCCAACTGCAATCTCACCAACCATCAGACCACTAACCAGTGACAATTGATACTGGAACACATCCCTGTAACTGGGTGTGTACCCCTCATTCGCTCAACTAGGTACAAATAACCATTCAATTGTCAAAGCCAAAATATTGGGCAATAAGGTGTCCACCACCTAGGAATTCCTGAGGCTGCTCTGAGGAAATGCTTCCAAGGACACCAGCCTATTGGTCTCTCACCTAACCCTATACTCTGGCATCCTTGTCAGTATGCTTCCAGTCCCAGAAGACTATTAGGTGGGACAGAAAGCTAATACCTAGGTATCCATAGAGACATCTTATACAGCACCACAATCCCTGAGGCAAAACAGAGGATTCACCCTTCTCTAGCACTCTCCTCCAGCTGAGCAGTTAGGGATGTCTTGTCCCCTTTAAGGACGTTCTTGTTTTCTGAGCCACAATGTCCTCATCTGTAAAACTGGGTAATAACAGGACCTATCTTATGAAAATGTTTGAGAATTAACTGAGAAATTGTAAATACTACTGATGCTGAATTTAACCAGCTCCCCATACAAATATGGTGCAGGCAAAAGGAGAGAGGCATTGGCACATACTAGTAGCCACGTATACATTGTCATGGATCATTCAATTGAGGCCATCTGGCTTCAGAGACCAGGCTCTTAACCACTGTATACTGCATCTCATTCGTTCATTCATTCAACAAAAATGTAGTGAGCACCCACTGTGTACCAAGCATAGTTTTAGGTGCTATGAACATAACAGAGAATAAAATAAAGTCTCTGCCTTCACAGAGTTTACATTCTAGTGGAGGAGGTAGGCAAGGACCTAATAAAAATACTATAATGAAAATTAAAGTAGAGAAAGGCATACAGGGTGACAAGGTTTACCAGATTCCTCTTGTGCAACACTTCAAAGTTCCCTCAAATTTACTCCTTATTTCCAGCCACAGCTGTGCTGACTAGTTCCACGCAGGCTTCAACCAGCTTCGAGTAGGCTCAATGTGATATTGTCTTGCCACGGGTGCACAAGAAGGCTCTTGCCTCCTGCCCCTTTGTGACTCTTGCTACTCCTGTCTTTAAATTCTTAATAATTTCTGAACAGGGGCCCTACATTTTAATTTAGCATTGGGTCCTGTAATTTATGTAGCCATTCTGCATGGGGGATGGGGAGCTGAAGGAGACATGCTTCTCCCTTTCTAATCCCCAGAAAATGGTGCTAATGCACATGTCATAAGTCATCTCAGATGTCCAGCAAAATTGACAAAACAGTTGCCCATAGCTGTGGTCAGCTCCATAACTGATCTTTATATTAGTTCTTCCTCCTTTCCTGTTTCGCTTCCCTTGCTTCCCTCCTTCACTCCTTCACTCTTGCTTCCTGAGATCACATACCCAAAGAAATGACTTACAGAAAAGCTATTGTGATCACCATTTAAGCAGAGACTTTTAGAAGGTGAATGATCTCTGCAGATATCTAGGGAAAGATTATTGCTGGAAGTGGGAATATTAAGTGAAAAGACCCTGAGTTATGAGCATACTTGATGTGTTTGAAAAACAGTGAAGAAATCACTGTGGCTGGAGTACAGTAATGAGTAATAGGTGAGAGTAAAAGGAGATGAAGCCAGTGAGGTCATGGAAGGGCTTATAGATCCCCATAAAAATAGTGGCTTTTACTCTGAGAGAAATGAGGAGCTTTTGGAGGATTTGATCAGAGAAGTGAAATGATCTAACTTAAGTTTTGAAAGGGTCATCTGGCTGCTATGTTGAGAATAGACTATAGAAGACAAGGATAGGAGCAGGGAGAACATTTAGAAGATTATTGAAATAGTCTGGGTGAGAAGGAAGATGGTTGCTTAGACCAAAGTGGTAGCAATAGAGGTAGTAAGGAGAGGTCCGATTCTGGTTGTATTTTGAAGTAGAGCCAAAGGATTTGCTGATTAATTGGATGCAGGCTGAGGAAGAGAGGAGTTGAGGATCTCTGCAAGGTCCTAGGCCTGAGCAATTACAAGGATGAAATTGCCCATTAACTGAAATGCAGAAGATTGCGGGAAGATCAAGTTTGCAGGAGGATCAGGAGTTTGGGTTTTGGACATGTTGAATTTTAGACACCTATTGAACAGCCAAATGGAGATGTCAAATAGGGTCATGACTGTGTAAGTCTGAAGCTCAGGAAAAGGTGTGGCCTAGAGACATAATAGAGAGCAGGTCCCTGAGGGAATGGGAGACAGAATAGAGTGGAGATGGTCCAAACAAGAAACAGGATATCTGGAGAACAGACAAGGGAGTGTCCAGAGGGGTCAGGGGGCAATAGGATTCACTGTTCAGGGTCAATCTCTCTACATCTATTTCCCCTTTTCCCTTGCCCAAAAGGAATGATTAATGAGTAAATTAAAGTGGCCAGTTAAAGAGAGAGGGATCAGTACCATAGAGGTAGCCACTCACTCTGTGTACACTTTGGGTTGATTTTATAGAGTCACATTTGATCTCTGAGGCTCTCCGGTATGAGGATAGCCAATTATGGCAGGCCTGTATAAATAAGACAAATCTGCTCTCCTGGAAAGAGCACGGAACTGAAAGACATGTGCACTGGGCTACTGCAACCACAGATTAGCTATTACCTGTGGGCAGTATCTGTTTTTGCCCACCAACCTTGACACTTCATACACCCCAAAAGGAAATCTACTGAAAAGCATTGAAGATTATACTGAAGATTACACAGGGGAGATAGAGAAAACATTTATGTCACACACAACTTCATCAACACCCCACCCCCTTGACATATCTCTTATTCTCAGTCTCTCTCCCCAACCATCCCACCCATGAGATACTTTTTCCTTTGCCCACCTTGAGCTGCCTAGTCCCAGTAACCTTCCCTACTCCTGGTCCTCTGATTCCTGCCCCTAACCCAACTCTAGCTTCTCTAAACTTGTAACCCAGCACATTTTGACCAAAAAAAAAAAAAAATCTTCTGGTTACCATGATCCTTAGGGTGGATGATGAATGGGGAGAGCAAGGAGAAATTATAAAAATACTTTTTCCTTTGCACTAAAGGCTGAGGACTGTATCAAAAGAAACAGTCCCTAGCCTCAAGCATCCAGCCAATATGTAAATGTAAATGGATTATCGTAACTCAGTGCTGTGTTATGACATATGTAAGCACAAGTACCATGGCACTCTCAAGGAGGGACACCTAATCCAGACTGAAAGGACAGTAGTCAGGGAAGTCTTTCCAACTTTTCCTTGGCACCTATGTGCCAGACCCTGTATTACATGCAAGTGGTATAGAAACAAATCCTACACAGCGTCTGCCTGTAAGAAGGCATCACTAGTTGGTGCCCTTGCTTTGCTGGTGCCCTAAGCAGGTGCTTAGTCTGCCTATTGGGCAACCTCTTTCTGCCTCCTAAGGCTGTTGTCCATTTCTGAGCTCAGTTTCCCCATCTGTCCATCAAAGGAATCTAACCGGGGTTTGGCAGAACCCGGATCACACCCTGAGGCTTTGGGTTCTTACTACACGGGACTTAGAAAGTCTCAGAGACTGAGAAGTGTTGACTCAAACACTTTTTCTTCATTGCTCATTTATCAGCCCAAATGTATTGTTAGTAAAAAAAAAAAAAAAAAAAAAAAAAAAAAAAAAAATGAGGCTGTAGGCATTGTGCAGGCCTCTAGAGAATTCTGGGGCTGATCTGCCTTTTTTCCTGCCCCCGTCTCCACAGTCCCTGCCGAGACCAAAGCAGTCTTATCTTCATTGCATTTCCTTGGAACCACAGTGACATTCAGTGGCCACTGGAGGTTGAAAACAAGTGTCAGAGAAAGTACTTGGCTTTAAGCAGCAAGATGGAATAAGGCAAACTTCCCAGCAATTTTCCCATTTAAACTACCACAGTCTGGCCAGCTCTGGCTATTGCTTATGGAAATTTAGCGTAGGGCTAATGAGTTACAGGCTGGTCCCAGCCCAAGACTACTGCCTAACAGACTATTTGTCTTTAGTTGCTTTTATAAACAGAAGAACCAACCAAAAGAGTTTACATTTTTCCCCTAGATAGTCCTTCCTTAATGCCAAAAAAAATTTAAAAAATTTAAAAAGGAATAAAAATCTGAAAATGAAAACGTTAAAATCATCCACAACCTTACCACCCAGAAATAACCCTCATTAACATGTTTATTTACTTCCTTCTTGTCTTTCTATGAATAATAAAGTGTTATTACCCCACACACACTGATTTGTTGCCTGCTTTTTGCTCTTAGTGATATATCATGGACATTTTCCCATGTCATTCTTCTATAACATTATTTCTAAAGGCCAAATAGTATTCCGACATACGGATGTGCTGTGATTCACTTATGAATGTGTCATAATTAGTTTCCAAGTCCATATTGTTAAGACATTCAGATGGTTTCTAAATTTTCAACATGATAAAATAATATTGTAGGAGTTTCCTTATGTATAACATGTCTGATTATTTCCTTAGGACCAGTTCCTGCAATTCTAACAACTCACTTAAAAACATGAACATTTAAGACTTTCGAAACATATTGCCAAATTACCCTCCAGAAAGATTATACCAATTTATTCTCCCAACAGCTGTATTTGAAAGTGTTTATTTCCTCATGCCCAGATCAACACTGGGCATTATCATTACTTGTATTCTTTGTCAATGATAGGCAAAACATACAAAAAAATTTAAATGGCCTAACATTGTTTAATTTTCATTTTTTATTGTCAGTGAATTTGAACTGCTCTCATTTTTTCACTGGTTATTTGTATTTGTTCCTTTGTAAACTGCTTGTCCTTGTCTTTTGCCCATGTTTTCTAATGAAATGTTTATATTTTTTTCTTTATTGATTTGTAAAAACTCTTTGTCACAGGATACAAATTTTCTCACCATGTCATTGTCTTTCTATTTCGACATATAGAAGATGGGTTTTTATATAGTCAAATCTATTTACATTTTCCTTCATGGTTTCTGTCCTTCGTGCCATGTTTAAAAAGACCTTCCCTTCTTCTAAATTATATTCATATTGTTTTTTCCTCTGGGTATCTTGTTTTGTTTTTTACATTTAACTATTTAATCTATCTGGAATTTGTTTTTGTGAAGTATAAAGTCAGGCTATGACTTTATCGAATAATGGTGCTGCAATGGTTAACTGGAAGAAATAATAATTTGCTTTTAACTTTTGAATTTAAATGCCATCTTCAATTATTAAGCATAGATTTATGATGGTGTCTGTTTCTAGGCTTCTTATTCTATTCCGCTGATCCATCTCTTGTCTCAGTTGTAGCAGCTGGACATTTCATAAGAGAGGGGACATATGCCATGTGACACAGTAGATGTATACACCCACATACTTACAAATTCACATGTGCAGGCATAAGAGTGAGAGAAATGAACCTCCTCAAAAATGCAAAGATGCAACTTTGGAGCCAAAGGAAAAAATGAGGACCTCCAGGGCTGTGTCACTTCCATGAGGCCCAGCAGACAGTGCTACCATTGAGCCTATGCTAGATGTCTTCCATGCGTCCCCCAAATCCATTATCTCACCTTCTCTACCATGCTTTGTGGTCTCAGGAAGCTGTCCAGTATAGACTAATCAGTGAGTTTCCTTGCCTTCTGACTTCTATTTGAGTTTGGCCAATAGAGATCACCAGTAGGAGTTTGGAGGATGGTGGGAGAGTATTTATTCTCCCAGATCTCTCCCTTTGGGGACTACTGAATGCCATAGCTCCTAACAAGAGGCCCTTTCCAGACAGCTACCCTCCTCACATTCTGGTAAACACACACAGCTTTCTCTACTTGCCTCTTTGGGCATCAGATGTAATAACTCCTCCACTGCCGATAGCCCTGAAGTCCTGTACTATCCTTTGCTGATTCCTCTAAACCTGCCCGTATCTTTATTATACTCTTCTCAAGCTACCCAGATTGTGTCAACTATTTCTAATTGGGACCTTGACTGATACATGCTCCTTTAGATGAATACTATATCTTTAATGATGTGGGCCTGCTTTATGGCCTTACCAGAAATGACACAATGATCCTAAACCCAGGTACAATAATGTCTGCACCCCCTGTCCCTTAAATGTACTAATGGTGTTACGTCAAACCCCACAGTATACCAGACTTCTACAAAGAAAATAAAACCAAGAAGCAAGTATGTAACAGTTTTCAAAAATCTGTAAGTAGGGTCCAAAAACTTTAGTCACATAAAATGCAGGGTCACAGTATTGCAAATTTAACAAAAAGCAGTATTTTTCAGTCAATCTCTACTACCTCGAAAAGCACAAAAGTAAAGATCTGTTAAACTTACTGTACCCAGGAGAACTTACACTGATCTGAGAAACTCCCAGATGATCACAAGATAGTAATTCTTAACCCCGTCTCTCTCCTACCTACCCCTACCCCTACAGAAAATAAAAGACTTTAGCCTGCCCCTGTTTGAGAACTGGATATGGGTAAAGAACAGGCAGAAAATGAAAAATGTACTTAATCAGAATTAGCGTCATCATGAGGTTTTACTGTAGTTTACAATTTGGATGGTACCATGTGGCAGGCCCAGTACAAGGGGGCCTTGAGAGCCTTCACTAACTAACATGGTAGGGCAGTGTCTTCATCAGTTTGGACTGCTATAACAAAATATCATAGACCAAATGGGTTAAGCAACAAACATTTATTTCCCACAGTCTGGAGGTTAGGGAACCCAAGATCAAGGCACCAGCAGATACAGTGTCTGGTAAGGTCTCGCTTCCTGCTTTGCAGATGGCCATCTTCTCGTTACATCCTCACACAGCAGAGAATTAACTAGCTCTCTGTCCTCTTCTTATAAGGAGCATTAATCCCATTCATGGGGGATCCACCCTTATGACCTAATCACTTCCCAAAGGCCCAACTCCTAATACTACTACTTTGGGATTAGAGTTTCAACATATGAATTTGGCGGGACACAAACCTTCAGTATATTGCAGATAGTGTTGAAGATAGCGTGGATTGGTTCACTCATCCTTGATTCTCATTTATGTCTAGTGAGCCTTCTGTGCTTCAAAGACTGGAAAACTGAAAACTGCATTTCACAGACTCTTCTACAGCTCGAGTCTGGGTATGAAATAGCTTCCACCAATTAGGTTCACTTAGGTGAGATTTGCAAGGCAGAAATGAAGCCGAGGCCACCTTCCCTGCCCTTTTGGGCTCTTTTTTACCCTGGCAATTATGGTCACGCAGGCATGAGAATGTTCTGCATCCGTGTAGCAGCATCTAGTCTTCAGCTTCCTGGGCATCAAGTGGCAGTGGCATTTCCTGATTCCAGCTTCTGTTCCTTGGGCCACAGCCACGGTCCTATGTTCTTGAACTCAAGCATTCCAGTGATGGTTTCAGAGGAAGTAGCCAATTGGTAGATCAGTTCTGTAAGACTCTGGGAGCCACTCCTTCGGGCCCAGCCTACAGCTCACTCTTCCAACCCTTCCAAGGATTTTTTAAAAATATCTAGTTTCCTTATTAAATCCCTTTCTACTTAAAATACCTAGAGTGGTCTCTATTTCCTGTACTGAATCCTTATAGATACAGGCAGACAGAGTCAGGGTCTAGCATCTTTTACCAATTCCCCTCAAGACCTGAGTCTGGAAAAACATGGGTTATGGACATGGCCCTTTCAGGTAACAGCTGGCTAATAGACAGGAATAAGTTCTTTATCCATCATCAGCTTGAGTCACAGACACTGGCATCCTGCCCTTGGTTGAGGCTAACACTGGATGTAAATACATGGGCAGTGATCAGAGAGGAGAAGAAGGGAGCTAGGAAGGTAGCACTAAGTGCCTACTATGTGTCAGGTACTGACCTAGATGCTTTCACATGTTCTCATTTAATTCTTACCACAGTTCTGAAAGGTGTACATTTCTTCCCAGTTAACCCAACCCTGCACATACACAATTCTGGATATAGTGTATCCATTTCCTTTGGGTTTAAATCACTACTAAAATAAAACTTACCTCTAGCATGGGGATCCAGACAGTGGGTGGATCTAGATTCTAAGCTACTCTGAAGACCTGTTGCAGAAGTGTGCTCTGCAATTGACATGACTTGGCTCCAATCTCTGTGTCTACTTCTTTCTGCCATGCTACCAACTGATAAATTTCTTTTGTGTCATGAATCGAACTTCCTCAGGAAATAATCTGTCCCTGTTAGGCTGGGTCACAGGAGTCAGCTGCCAGCCTATGTATGGGCAGCATCTCTCAAAGACAGGCATTTACCCCTGTTCCAATTAGCTGTGACTAAGAGGAGAGGACCAATGTCCTGGTGGCTACTCAGCAGAAGGATGGACAGAAAAAAACAGATTTTGGCATCTCTTGAAAAATCAGAATTTTTGGAAACATTGATCCCACATTTCCATGGGCAGTGGGGGGAAGGAGTCCCCTTAATATTGCAGTTTGCTACTTATTAATTGCCTAGCCCTTTTAGACATTTGAGCTTGAGAATTCTTAAGTTCCTTCCAGCTCTAAAAATCTTTAATTTTAAGGTTGTATACTCTTTTGGATTCCTTTACACTGAAAACATCGTGAATTGACATGGGCTTCATTGAACAGATAATTTGGAAACACGCTGGGAATGCATTTCATTTATCTACCAATTTGATTTTCTAAATAGTGACTCTACATTTCCACACTATAAAGCCATTATTCTCTTCTACTAGAACTGCTGTAATTCTCAATGTGCCATGTGTTATTATCATCCTGTCAAAATGAAAATCTTACAGAGAGCCTACGAAGGCCTTATCAAATCAAGTGGAAGTAATTAAGGACAGTAGAAAAATTAGAACAATTATATATACAATATTAAATAATGAAAAGGATGAGAATCCAGCTAGTCTTCAGATTTCCAGAAGTAAGATTTGCAATTTGATATTTTGTTGACTCAACAGCAAATTATCAATTCATTAAATGGTTAGACCATTTATCAAAACTGTGAATGACGAAGCAATCAGACACTGGAATAATCAGACTCCAGGTCTACTCTTTGTGTAAAATTCAAATGCGCCCAACACAATACAATTTTGTACTTAATATCATTTATCTAATCAGCATATTTCTGCTCCAATGTGAGATCTTTGTTTGAACATGATATGCAACAGATATAGAAACCACAAAAACCTCATTTATATAATCATTATATAATCATAACAAACATGGTATCATAGTTGTCAAAATTAATTAAACATCATCACTCTATTTTCTAAACTTAAAATTGACACAAAACATTTTTGTGAAAGGCAAAGATGCTAAGGAATCACAGAAATAGGTATAAAGTGAGTGTTTTTAAATTCCTGTATTTTGTTTAAGTTAGAGAGCTAGCTAATATTGATTATGACAGATTAGATCCCCTAAACATTTTTAAAGGTCAGTTTAAAACATTCACTCTGTGGATGTCTCAACCTTTGGCTTCTTTTAAGTAATAATGAGTACCATGGTGCAAGTACAGTAAAGTAAAACTTGGAAAACCTCTATTAACACACCACTTCTCAGGAAGACATTCTTTCCTAAGGAAAGAGACAGCTTTGTTTCAAATTACACTGTCATCTTGATCATCCTCCAGTTAGAGCCAGAGATTCTGCCTACACCAGTGCTTCTCAAATATCCATACATCAAAAACACTTGGAGAGTCTGTAAAACATGCAAATTCTGAGACCTCACCTTGATCTTGATTCAAAAGATCTCAGCAATTCCTGAAAAATGAGCATTTTAAACAAATACTCCAAGTAGTTCTATTGTAGATGATCCAGGGATCACACCTTGAGAGACACTGGCCTACACATGTTTTCTTTCTCTCTTGGCATTACATTGTTTTGGATCCTTGCATTATCTCTCTTGGGTGCTTTCTGAACCCCTAAGTCTGGGACCAGATATCTTTTCTGCTGAATTCTACCAAATATTTAAAGAAGAACTAATACCAACACTGAAACTATTTCAAAAAATTGAAGTGTACAGAATTCTTCCAAACTCATACTACAAGGCCAGATTACCCTGATATCAAAAACCAGGCAAGGACACAACAAAAAAAAAAAAGAGAAAACTACAGGCCAATACTCCTAATGAACACAGATGCAAAGTCCTCAATAAATACTAGCAAACTGAATCCAACAGCACATCAAAAAGATATACACCATGAGCAAGTGGGATTTATCCCAGGGATGCAAGGATGGTTCAACACACGCGAATCAATAAATGTAATACATCACATCAACAGAATGAAAGAAAAAAGCCATACGGTCATCTTGATAGATGCAGTAAAAGCATTTGATAAAATTCAAAACCTATTCGTGATAAAGACTCTCAACAAATTAGGAATAGAAAGAAAGTATCTTAATACACTAGAGGCTATATATGACAAACCCGCAGCTAACAACATACTAAACGGACATGACAAGAATGTCTACTCTCACCACTTCTATTCAACATAGTACTGGAAGTCTGGGCCAGAGAAATTAGGCAAGAGAAAGGATAAATGGCATCCAAATTGGAAAGGAGGAAGTCAAATTGCTCCTGTTTGCAGAAGACATGATTTAATATAGAAAGAAACCTAAAGACTCTACCAAAAACAAACTCCCAGACTGATAAACAAATTCAGTAAAGTTGCAAGATACAAAATCAACATTCAAAAATCAGTTGTATTTCTATACATCAACAACATACTTGCAGAAAAAGAAATCAAGAAAGCTATCCCATTTACAATAACAACAAGAAAAATAAAATACTTAGGAATAAATTTAACCAAGGAGGTGAAAGACATCTATGAGGAAAACTATAAACACTAATGAAAGAAATTAAAGACACACACAAAAAGGAAAGACATCCCATGCTCATGGATTAGAAGAATCAATACCATCAAAATGTCCATAGTACCCAAAGCAATCTACAGATTCAGTGCAATCCCATCAAACTACCAATGACACACTTCACAGAAATTGAAAAAACAATTCAAAAATTTATGTGGGACAAGAGACCCCAAATATCCACAGCAATCCTGAGAGAAAAGAACAAAAAGAATATCTATCACACTCCCTGACTTCAAAATATACTACAAGGTGATAGTAATAAAAACGTCATGGTACTGACACAAAAACAGACACATAGCCCAATGGGTCAGAATAGAGAATTTAGAAATAAATCTAAGTACCTACAGCCAACTGATTGTTGACAAAGAAGCCAAGAACACACACTGGGGAAAGGACAGTCTCTTCAATAAATGGTGCTGGGAAAACTGGAGATCCATATGGAGAAGAATGAAACTAGATCCCTATCTCTCACTATATACCAAAATCAACTCAAAATGGATTAAAGACTTAAATGGAAGACCTGAAACTATAAAACTTCTAGAAGAAAACAGGAGACACAGTTCAGGATATAGGACTGAGCAAAGATTATAAGAATAGTACTCCTGAAGCACAGGGAACAAAAGCGAAACTAAGCAAATTGGATTATATCAAACTAAAAAGCTCCTGCACAGCAAAGGAAAAAATCAAGAGAATGAAAAGAAAACCTGCAGAATGGGAAAAAATATTTGAAAACTATGCATCTGACAAGGATTAGTCCAGAATATACAAAGAACTCAACTCAATAGTAAAAAAACAAATAATTCGATTAAAAAATGGGCAAAGAAACTGAATAGACATTTCTCAAAAGAAGACATACAAATGGCCAGCAGGTATATGAAAAAATGCTCAACATCACTAATCATCAGAGAAATGCAAATCAAAACCACAATGAGAGGGCCGGCCTGGTGGTGCACTGCTACAGTGCGCCGCTTGGGAGCGCGGCAGCGCTCCTGCCG
>NW_007727172.1:45545-66494 GCF_000696425.1 Galeopterus variegatus | reverse complement strand
AAAACCACAATGAGATATCATCCTACCCCAGTTAAAATGGCTATTACCAAAAAAAAAAAAAAGAGAGAGAGAATAACAAATGCTGATGAGGATGCAGAGAAAGGGGAACTCTTATACACTGTTGGTGGGAATGTAAATTAGTACAGCCATTATGGAAAACAGTAAAGAGATTTCTCAAATAACTACAGATAAAACTGTTATATGATCCAGCAATCCCACTACCAGGTGTATATACAAAAGACAGCAAGTTGCTGGCTCAAGGACAGACTAGTTACTGATTGTTTTGTAAAGATACTGAGAAATTGCTGTAAGATCACTTAATTGTCTAATGGAATGTCATCTGACTTGTTTCACTGAAAGTTACCAGCCTATATTGTTAAACTATAACCACACCTATGTTCTCTTCCTGTAACTTCCTGGTCTGGAAAATAAATGCAGGAAGAGAAACCCAACTTGGGGTTAATTTCCCAAGGAAGGGTTGCCTCTCGCTTGAGGGTTCCGGCAGGAGATTAAGCACTTCGGGGTCTCTCACTGCTCAGAAGAGATGGGCTTTGAGTAATCCTTTGCATCTCTGTCACCCAGGGGAAGTGGGGTGACAAATCTGTGGGGGGCAAAGCAACAGTATTCACAATAACCAAGAGTTGGAACCAACCTAAATGTCCATCAATAGATAACTGTATAAAGACAATGTGGTATGTATACATAATGGAATACTACTCAGACATAAAAAGGAATGAAATTCTGCCATTTGCAGAAACGTGGATGAGCTTGGAGAAAAATGTTTTTTCTTTTTATTCATTTATTTTTATTGGTTATGAATATTCATGGGGTACAAAGCAAATTGTCACCACTCGTACCTAATATGTGATGGCCAGATCCGTACTGGCAGCATGCCCATTACTAAAAATTGTTCCCCACCCAATTATCCCCAACTTCCCTCCCCATCCCCCTTTCCGCACTCCACTTTGTATCCCTAGGTATGTTCTCTCCCTCTGCAAGTCCAACACACCACTGTGGTCTTTCTTTCCTTCCTTCTTTCTCTCTTAGCTCCCACTTATGAGTGAGGACATGTGGTATTTATCCCTCTGTGCTTTGCTTATTTCACTCAACATAAGTTTCTCCAGAGCTCGGAGAAAATTATGTTTACTGAAATAATCTAGGGACACACAGAGAAATACTACATGTTCTCACTCACCTCTGGAAGCTTAAAAAGTTGGTCTCAGGGCTGAGCCCGTGGCGCACTCGGGAGAGTGCAGCACTGGGAGCGCAGCAGTGCTCCCGCCACGGGTTCGGATCCTATATACGGATGACCGGTGCACTCACAGCACTCACTGGCTGAGTGCGGTGCGGCCAGTCTCAAAAAGGACAAAAAAAAAAAAAAAAAGTTGGTCTCATAGAAGTACAGAGTAGAATAGTGATTACTAAAGACTAGTGAGGAAAAGGGGGAGGGGGGATGGGGACAGGGTGCTCAGTGGATACCAAAGAGTAGAGATATAGTATATAGTGACATCAACAAGATTGTGGAATAGACTATCCCAGCATTTTTCCTCCCCACAAGTAACCAATATACAACTACTAAAAAGTGAAGACTACCAAGTTGGGACCTCTGGAGTGTGGGGAAGAGGAGGAGAGACTCACAGAATTCATGAAGGCATGAGAGGCCATGGAGAGAAGGAGTACTCATGGCGCCTATTGTTCAGAGCCTTGGCCACTTCTGAGCCAACCTGATATGGAGGCACAGCGTAGCTATTGCACACAGATCAAAGCCAGAAAAAGCCACAGTGGCACCTTCCCATAAGCCTGCTTGCAGTCTGCAGTGGAGAGGAGGCCTTTGGAGCATACCATACCAGCCCACAGGCCATAAAGACCACTGGCAGGATTCCTCTGGGCCCACATAGAAGCAAGCAGCTGCAGCTGACTGGAAAAGGCCAGATGAGGCCACAATGCTTTCAATCAAAAAGGAAAGATACTCAATTTTCTTCTGAAGCAACACTTTTAATGTTTTGATTTATTTGAACTTAGGCCAAAAGGAGACAATTCCCCCAAATTTATTACCCCTAGTTCTTAGTAAATGGCCTGACATGATTTAGGTTCAAAGTAAATATTTATTGAATGAATGACCAAACTCTAGATTCTTTACACTGCAGGATCTTCCAGGAAAGTAATAACAACCATGATAGCAGCAATAACAAACATTTACTGAGGACGTATCATGTGCCAGGTACTGTGCCAAACACTGGGAATACACCACTATCTCATTTAATCCTCACTACAACCTTATGAATATAAGCTTCATGAGGACATGAATTTTTGTTCTTTTATTCACTGATATGATCCCAGTGCCTAAAACATGACTGATGCAATAAATATTTATTCAATAAATCAATCTAAAGTAGATTCTATTTTTATACCCTTTATACAGATGAGGAATCTGAGACTCAAAAAGGCTAAATGATTTGTCCAGCTAGTAAATGACAGAGTTGGATTCAAATATAATACAACTCAAAAACCTCTCTTAATCACTAGCTATACTGACACTTTAATGTCTTGTCTATTACAACTATGTCAACCAATGACCTCCAAATACCCTAAAAATACAATATAGGATGGAGATATTTTGACAGACAGCAACTGGAACTGAACAGTCTTGTAGTATGGAGTACTGATCTGAAACAGGAATAGAAGGGAACTTATGACAATAGATCTCTCCCAAACACATATACATAACATCATTGTGAAATTTTAGAAGCATTCCCATTAAAATTAGAATGAAGGCAAGTATAAGCTTGCCAAAGAAATCCTATTACCACTATTTATTTATCATTGTACTGGACATCACAGACAAAGCAATTAAGACAGGAAAATAATATCTGTTAGAATGGGAAAGAAAGAGACAATATCATCACTGTTTTCAGGACAAAATAATAACCAATTAGAAAATCCACAAAAAGCTAAAAACTATTGAAACTAAAAGTTTAGCAAGATTACTGGGTACAACATAATGTTCTTACATATTAGTAACATCTAATTTAAAAATGCAAAATTAATTTTAATTCTTTTAAAAATTACTTATCACCAAAGGGAAGCAATATGGCCAACTGGAAGGAGATATTGTTCATCTCTCCCACAAGGACAGAGACATATCGAATGTTCAGCTACACTTGGATAAGAAAATGAAAGAAGGGAGAAGGAACACATTGAGGGAATAGTGAAGACTTTGGTGAGTGCAGAGACTCAGGATAGTCACAAAGACAATGGAAAAATTCTCCTAACCAACACTGCCCCATCCCCCATTCCAGAGTGGCAGGGACTCAGGAGGAGTTTCTGACCACAGGAAGGTGAGCAGACCTGCAATCCAACCCACAGGGGAGTCTGAGCCACCCCTATGGCCATACATTCAGTGCAAGGAACTGCTGCAGGCACAAGTGGCTGCATTGGACTGGGAAGGGACACACACCCCCATTCCCTGGATCCCAGACTCCTGCAGTGAGCTTGGGACCCGATAGGCCCTTGGCTTTGGCCCCACACCCTGGGAACACATGGTTCAGTGCAGCAAGGGTGTCACTCTCAGTACAGAGGGGGTCAGTGCATGGTCCCTGCAGACTCAGAAGGCAACTTATTCAGGCCCAGTATTGAAGCTGGTGACTCCACCTACACTGGCAGGATGCATATACAATACTTACACCTGTGAGGAGAGGGAGGGGAACCCACATGTTTATCTTAGACATGGCCTCCGCAGTCAGACAACTGGTACAGGGAACTCCTAGTGGCACACACATCTGAACCGACCTAGGGAGGGCCACACGCTAAACTACCCTCACACCCCAGGCCCCAGACTTCTGCAGTGGTCGCAGATTTGATATTAGCCCCAACAACTGAGACCATTTCGTTCTGTCTCCCACAGAGATCTCACTGCCCCGTGGCTGCGTCATTGAGCTGGATTGCCCACACCCCTAGCCATGCAGCTATTGTGCCCTGGGACCAGGAAGTCCAGTGCAGCAAGGGTGTCATCCTCAGGATGGAGGGGGTTGGTATGCATACTTTCCAGAGTCAAAAAACTGCCTAATTCAAGCATCTAACCACGGCTAGCAACTCCCCCTTCACTGGTAAGGCACCCTTGCATTTTGTGCAGTCACAAAGAGGTAGTAGAGGACTCGTACGTCTCTCTCAGGCACAGACACATGCCTGCAGCATGAGTGAGACTGCCCAGGGTTGCCTGCCCCAGCAGGGGGCTTCAGAGAACTCTGGCATCTCTCTTGAAGGCAGAGCAGCTCACCCACAGCTTCAGAGATCCCATGTGGGACAGCCTACCCCAGCTGCAGACATCCAGAGTACCCCGGTAATGCTCTTATGATCACAGGGGACTATCCACAACAATAGCAGACTCTCTCAGAATGGCCACTCCAGCTGAACAGCTATAGAGTGCCCCCAGCATCCCTTTGGGGGGTGAAGGATGCAACTCAAAATTGCTAATACCTTGCCCAGAGTACCCCACTTCAACAAAGGTGCTGTAGTCCATTCCAGTGTCCCTCCTGAGAATATAGGACCCCACACACAAATCCAGTGACTCCACTGAGCATCGCCCAGTTCAACAGCAAAGCTACAGAGTACCTCACAGCCTGCCCAGGAGGTACAGGGCTCTGCCCACAGCTCCAGGGACACCTTTGAGTCACACACTCTAGCTGAGGGGCTGCTGAGTACCCTCTACTATCCCCTTCAAAGACTAAGGTCCTAATCTTGACACCCAAGATCCCCACCCAGGGTAATCCGTTTAAGCTAAAGACCCTCAAATAACACCAGAGCACCTATCAGGGTCATGGATCACTAGCCAGGGTACCAGCAAGTTTGCCCAGGGTCACTTACCTCATCCAGGGAGTAACAGGGCAACCAGGCACTTCTCCTCAAGTACCTGAGATCACGCCCATGACCTCAATGACCGAACATAGTGTCACTCACTTCAGCAATGAACTACTAGTGCCCCAGTGCCTAGGCCATGGAGGCACTCACAGAAACTCCAACATTGAATATGGCCAAAATAACCACACAGAGACTACACTACAGAGTAGACTCAGAACCAAAACTAAAACACCCTAACCAATGGTCAATGTAAAACACATCTACAGGCAGGTGTCTATCTCCTCAAAAGCAACTCCAGAGTAATAAAAGAAGCAACTCCTCCACCAGATTAGCAGACATCAGCATAGGATTACTAGAAATATGAAAAAACAAGAACATATGACACCATCAAAGGAATACAATAATTCGCAAGTACCGGACAGAAAACAGCAAGAACCTTTTAAATGACTGAAAAGGAATTCTAAGCAACAAACTTAGGAAACTCAATAGGATACAAGAAGACACAGTTCAGGGATAATTGGGGGGATAATTGGGTGGGGGACACAGGGTATAATCACAATTTGTGGTAATGGGCATGCTGCCAGTACGGGTCTGGCCATCACATCTTGGGCACGAGTGGTGACAATTAGATTTGTGCCCCATGAATATTCATAACCAATAAAAAAATAATAATAATTTTTTTAAAAAAGGTAATACAATGAAATGGAAAAAACAATCCAGAAAATGAAAGAGGAAATTTACAGAGATAAATGCCTTTTAAAAAAGAATGTAGCAGAACTCATGGAGATTAAGGATTTATTCAATAAAATTAAAAATACAACTGCTATAGACTGGATGATCCCCACCCCCAACCTCACTAAAGCTTAAATCTCCACTGTAACTGTTGAGGGTGGGAAATCCTATTATGGTAATTGAAAGGTGGGACCTTGAAGAGGTGATTAGATTGCAGAACCATGCCGTAGTGAATGGATTAAAAATGGTAGTCAGAGGCATGGTTCTGAAGGCTTTAAAAAAGACAGAGGAGAGTCTGTCTTTCTCTCTGCTCCACCATTTTTGCAATGTGATATCCTGCCATGACCAAAGCCACCACCAAAGAAAATCTTCACCAGATGTGTTCCTGGACTTTGGACTTCTGAGCCTCTAAAACTGTAAGCAATAAATTTCCTTTTCTTATAAATCACCCCGTTCCACATATTTTGTTGCAAGCAACAGAAACAGACTAACACAACAACTGAGAGTTTAAGAAGCAGGCTATAGCATGCAAAAGAAAGAATTTCTAGCCTCAAAGACAGGCTTTTTGAAACAACCCATGCAGACAAAAAAAAAGAAAAAAGAATTTTAAAAACATTCATATAGAATAACAAAATACCCTGACTAGTCAAAGGAATCCTGAGCAAAAGAAATAAAATAAAATAAAGCTGGAGGCATAACACTACGTGGCTTCAAATTATACTACAAAGCTATAGTAACCATAACAGCATTGTACTGGCATAAAAACAAATAAAGAGACCAATGGAACAGAATAGAGAACACAGAAATCAACCCACATGCTTACAGCCAACTGATCTTCGACAAAGGCACCAAACATACATTGGGGAAAAGACTGCCTCTTCAATAAATGGTGCTGGGAAAACTGGACATCCATATGTAGGAGAATAAAACTAGTATCATACCTCTTACCATATACCAAAATCAACTCAAAATGGATTAAAGACTTATATATAAGACGTGAAACTATAAAACTCCTAAAAGCAAAGACAGGAAAAATACTTCAGGAAGTAAGACTGGTCAAAGACTTTATGAATATCACCCCAAAAGCATAGGCAACAAAAGGAAAAATAAACAAATGAGATTATATCAAACTAAAAAGCTTCTGCACAGCAAAAGAAACAATTAACAGAGTGAAAAGACAACCTACAGAGTAGGAGAAAATATTTGCTAACTATGCATCCAACAAGGGATTAATATCCAGAATATACAAAAAACTCAAACAACTTAAGAGTAAAAAAAACAAGTAACCAAATTTTTTAAAACGGGCAAAGGAGCTGAATAGGCATTTCTCAAAGGAAGATATACATATGGCCAACAGACACATGAAACAATGCTCAGCATCACTGAGCATCCAGGAAATGCAAATCAAAACCACATTGAGATATCATCTCACCCCACTTAGACCTGTCAAAAAGACAGACAATAACAAATGCTGGTGAGGATGTGGAAGAAGGGGAATCCTCCTAACACTGTTGATGGGACTGTAAATTGGTACAGCCATTATGGAAAACAGAATGGAGTTTTCTTAGACAACTACAGATAGAACTGCCATAAGATCCCGCAATCCCACCACTGGATATATACCCAAAGAAATGGAAATCATCATGTCAAAGGGATACCTGCACTCTCATGTTTATCATAACTCTATTTATAATAGCCAAGATATGGAACCAACCTAAATGTCTATCAGTGGAAAATGAGGTATATATACACAATGGAATACTATTCTGCCATTAAAAATATTGAAATTCTGCCATTCACAGCAACATGGATGAGCTTGGAGAAAATAATGTTGAGTGAAATAAGCAAGGCACAAAAAGAAAAATACCACATCTCCTCACTGCTAAATGGGAGCTACAAAATAAATGAGCAAAAAAAAAAAAGAAAAAAAAAAAAAAAAAAAAAAGAAAGAAAGACACAAGAACCACAATAATACATTGAAATTTCAGAAGGAGAGAACAGAACTATGGTTACTAGAGGTTGGAAAGGGGGATGGGAGGGGTATAGGGAGAAATTGGGTAATGGACACAAAGAATAACTATGTTTTGCAATGAAGAATATGCTAATAATCCTAATTTGATTATCAAATATTGTACACAAAACTGATAGTAGAATCTGTATCCCACAAATACATACAATCAATTATCTTTCAATTTTAAAAAGAAAAAATATTTATTTACCATAACTTTCAAAACTCCATGGTATCTATAAGTAAACATAATAAAAGGTATGCAAGCTCTTTATGAAGCAAATAACAAAACTCTACTGGGGATATAAAAAAAGACCTAGATAAGTGGTGACATTATATATATATATAAGTAAATCCTCCACAAATTGACTTGCTAATTTATTGCAATTCCAATAGAAATTCCAACTAGAATTAAGAGTAAATGGTCAAGAATAGAAAAAAATTGATATCTACAAGTGACATCATCAAGATGGCAGAATAGACAATTCCCAGCATCTCACCTTTCTACAAGTAACCAATTTACAACTATTAAAAAGCAAAGACTGCCAACCTGGAACCACTGGAGCTGGGAGAGAAGGAGATACCCATGGATTTTGTGAGGGCATGAGAGGCAACAGTGAGAGGGTGCAGGATCAGTGCCAATTCCTATTATTCTGAGCCAGCCCAGTGCAGAGGTGGGGACCAATGGTTACACAATCTGGAAAAAGTTGCAGTGACACCCTTCATGTAAACAGACTTGGAGTCTACATGGAAAGGAGGGCTTCAGAGAAAATCATACCAGCCCACAGGCCATAAAGACAACTGGCAGGATTCCCCCAAGCCCACATAGGAGCACATGGCTGCAACCTACTGGAGAGGAAAGCCATCCAGAAACCAGTGAGGAAGCAGGCAAAAGGCTGGCCCACTAGGAGAACACTGGGTGCAGAGAAGGCAGCTGATCTCAGTGGAAATCTATCAGGGCAATAGAACTGTAGGGGACTCAATCTGCAGGAAGGACCCCATCCTGGACCAGAATTTCCACACAGCCAACATCTGGAAGTGATTAACAGTCCTCACAAAAAGCCTTCCCCAGAGAATCAGCAGCAAATAGCATTCTCCTCAAATGCCTATGCATTAACATAAAGACACAAAAATTGAGAAAGAACAGAGAAATCTCTCACCAGCAAATGAAACAAAGCACCAGCAATTGATGCAAAGGTACAGCTGATCTATGAAATGTTGGACAGAGAATTCAGAGTAACCCTCCTAAGGATGTTCAAGGAGTCACAACAAAATACAGATAGAAGTTTAAATGATATCTGGAAAATAATTCAAGAGCAAAATGAGAAACTTGATAAAGGAATAGAATCAATTTTTTAAAAAAACAGAAATTCTATAAATAAAGAATACATTATTCAGATTGAAAAACTCAATAGAAAGCTCTAACAGCAGACTTAACCAAACAGAAGAAGGAATTAGTGAGCTCAGAGATAAACCTAATGAAATTATCCAAAAAGAGGAAAAAAAGAATAAGAAAAAATGAAACAGAATACAGCAAATATGGGACTCCCTCAAGCAAAATAATCTCTGCATAATTGGTGTACCAGAAAAAAAGGAAAATATGAAGAAAGCATGTTCAAGGAAATAATGGCTGAAAACTTCCCAAGTTTGGAGAAAGAAAACAGCATCCAGATACAGGAAACTCCTAAGTCTCTGTCAAATTCAATCCAAGGAGGAATACCCCAAGATACATCATAATCAAATAATCAAAAAGCAAAGACAAAAAGAGAATACTGAGAGTAGCAAGAGAAAAGAAACACATAACATTCAACAGAGCATCAATACATCTTTCAGTGGATTTCCCAGTAGAAATCCTGCAGGCCAGAAGAGAATGGGATGATATATTCAGGGTGCTGAAGGAAAAAGACTGTTAGCTAAGAATTCTGTATCCAGCAAAACAAATCTTCAAATATGAAGGAGAAATAAAGTCTCCCAGACAAACAAAAGCTAAGGGAATCCATCAACACTGGACCTGTATGACAAGAAATATAAAGGGAGTTCTTTAATCTGAAAGAGGATGATGCTAAGGAGCAAAAAGAAAACGTCTGAAGATATATAACTCATTAATAAAGTACGTTCAAGAAAGCCTCAGAATAAAAACACAACATACTAGAACCTATGGGATACAGTGAAAGCAGTTCTAAGAAGGAAGTTTATAGCAATAAATGCCTACATCAGAAAAGAAGAAAGATTCCAAATAAACAACCAAATGTTACGCCTCATGGAGCTGGAAAAACCAAAGCAAACCAAACCCAGTATCAGTAGAAGGAGAGAAATAATAAAGATCAGAGCAGAAATAAATTAATTAGAGATTTAAAAAACAATACAAAAGATAGATGAAACAAATAGTTGGTTTTTTTTAAAAGAAAAACAAAATCAATAAACCTTTAGCTAAACTAACTAAGAAAAAAAGAGAAGACAAATAAATAAAATCAGAAATGAAAAAGGGGACATTCCAACTCATACTACAGAAATACAAAGCATCTTACAAGACTACTAAGAACAACTATATGCAAAAAACTGGAAAACCTAGAAGAAATGGATAAATTCCTAGACACATACAACTTACCAAAGTTGAATCATGAAGAACTAGAAAATCTAAACAGACTGATAACAAGTAATGAGATTGAAGCAGTAATAAAAATG
Organism: Galeopterus variegatus; assembly: GCF_000696425.1. Classification (NCBI taxonomy): domain Eukaryota; kingdom Metazoa; phylum Chordata; class Mammalia; order Dermoptera; family Cynocephalidae; genus Galeopterus; species Galeopterus variegatus. Next base: position 56,212 of record NW_007727172.1, on the reverse strand, counting down.
AACATGAAAATCAACTACATTGTATATTGATAAATTTAAAAATTTTTTTAAAGTCTTCTAACAAAGAACACCCCAGGACCAGATGGTTTCACTGCCGAGAATTCTACCAAACATTCAAAGAAGAACTAATACCAATTCTTCTCAAACTCTTCAAAAAAATTAAAGAGGAGGGAATACTTCAAAACTCATTCTATGAGGCCAGCATTACCATTATACCAAAACCAGAAAAAAAGACACAACAAAAAAAACAAAACTACAGACCAATATCCCTAATGAACACAGACACAAAGATCCTCAACAAAATACTAGCAAACAGAATCCAAGAATACATCAAAAAGATCATACACCATGGTCAAGTGGTATTCATCCAGGGATGCAAGGATGGTTTGACATAGGCAAATCTATAAACGTGATAATCACATCTACAGAATGAAGGGGAAAATAACATGATCATTCCAATAGATACAGAAAAAGCACTTGATAAAATCCGAGACAACTCCATGATAAAAACACTCAACAAACTAGGTATAGAAGGAATGTACCTCAACACAATAAAGGCCATATACAACAAACCCACAACTAATATCATACTGAATGAACAAAAATTGGAGGCTTTTCCTCTAAGATCTGGAACAAGACAAGGATGTCTACTTTCCCCACTCTTATTCAACACAGTACTAGAAATTCTAGCCTATGCAATAAGGTGAGAGTAAGCAATAACAAGAAGTCAAATCAGAAAGGAGCAAGTCACACTACTCCTATTTGCAGATGACATTATCCTATACATAGAAAACCCTAAAGACTACACCAAAATATTACTGGAACTAATAAATGAAATCAGTAAAGTTGCAGGATACAAAATCAACACACAAAAAGCAATAGCTTTCCTATATGCCAACAACAAAATGGCTACTTTGTTGAAAAGCCATTGAAGAAGAAATCAAGAAAGTAATCCCACTCACAATAGCTACCAAAAAAAAAAAATACCTAGGGGTAAATTTAACCAAGGAGGTAAAAGATCTCTACAATGAAAACTGTAAAATATTGCTGAAAAAAAAAAAATGAAGAGGACACAGATAAATGGAAAGATATCCCATGTTCATGAGTTGGAATAATTAACATAATCAAAATGTTCATATTACCCAAAGCCATCTACACATTTGATGCAATCCCTGTCAAAATACTAATGATATTCTTCATAGAAATAGAAAGACAATCTTAAATTTTTCATGGAACCACAAAAGACCCTGTATAGCTAAAGAAATCTTGAACAAAAAGAACTAAGTTGGAGGCATCACACTTCCTGGTTTCAAATGCACTATAAAGCTATAGTAATCAAAACAGCATGGTACCAGGATAGAAGGAGACAACTTGACCAATGGAATAGAATAAAGAGCCCAAAATAAACCCTCACACTTATAGCCAACTGATTTTTGACAAAGGTGCCAAAAATATACAATGAAGAAAAGACAGCCTCTTCAACAAATGGTGCTTGGAAAACTGGATATCCACATGCAGAAGGTTGAAACTAGACCCCTATCTCTCACCATGCACAAAACTCAATGAACAAAAATGGATCAAAGACCTAAATCTGAGACCCAAAGTTATGAAACTACTAGAAGAAAATATAGGGTAAATGCTACATGAAATTGGAGTGTGCAGCACTTTTTTGAACGAGACTACAAAGGCACAGGCAACTAAAGCAAAAATATACAAATGGGTCTACATCAAACTAAAAAGCTTCTACACAGCAAGAGACACAAAATGAAGAGACAACCTACAGAATGAGAGAAAGTGTTTGCCAACTACACATAAGACAAAGAGCTAGTATCCAGAATATATAAGGAACTCAAACAGCAAAAAAACAAATGACTCAACTTAAAATTGGGCAAAGGACCTGAATAGACATTTCTCAAAAGAAGACATACAAATGGCCAACAGGCACATGAAAAAATGCTCAGCATCACTAATTATCAGGAAAATGCAAATTAAAACCACAATGAGATATCATCTCACTCCAGTTAGAATGGCTATTATCAACATGACAAAAAAAATAACAAATGCTGGAGAGGAAGTGGAGGAAAATGAACTCTCCTACAATTGCTGGTGGGAATGTAAATTGGTACAGCCACTATGGAAAACAGTATGGAGGTTCCTTAGAGAACTAAACACAGATCAACCCTGAGACCCAGCTATCTCACCACTAGGCATATACCCAAAGGAAATGAAATCAATATATTGAAAAGACACCTGCACTCCAATGTTCATCTCAGCACTATTCATAATAGGCAAGAGATGGAATCAACCTAAATATCGATCAATAGATAAATGGATTTTTTAAAAACCAGAATATATACACAATGGAATACTACTTAGCTATTAAAAACATGATATCCTATCATTTGCAGCAACATGTATGGAACCAGAAACCATCATGTTAAGTGAAGCAAGTCAGACACAAAAAGACAAATACCATATGATATCACTCATATGTGGAATCTAAAAAAAAATGGTTCTCATAGAAGTAGAGAATAGAATAATGGTTACCAGAGGTTGGGAGCGGAGCAGGGAGAGGGGAGAAGAAGGATGGAGTAACAGGTACAAAACTATGCCATCTACCCTAAGTGAATCATTGTGCAGTATATGCATGTATTGAAACAACATACTGTACTCCACAAGTATGCACAAATAAATGTTAAAATATTTTGAATAAAAAAACTTTTAAAAGCTATATCTAAATGTCTAGAATAATCTGATCTGATGAGTATAAAGATTCTAATAAAAGAAAAAATAATAGACAAAATTATTTTGAACAAGTACAAGGAAACTTGCCCTGCCAGACTTTGAGATTTCTAAGGAATAGTATATATTTTATTTTATTTTATTTTATTTTGTCAATATACAATGTGGTTGAATATTGTGGCCAATTACCGAAACCCCCTCCCTCCCAACAATTTCACATCTGTTCGCTTGTTGTATCAACTTCAAGGAATTGTAATTGTTGTGTCTTCTTCCCTCCACGCCCCCAGTTTATTTGTATATTTATTTATTTATTTTTAGCTTCCACAAATAAGTGAGAACATGTGGTATTTCTCTTACTGTGCCTGACTCGTTTCACTTAATATAATTCTCTTGGGGTCAATCTGTGTTGTTGCAAATGGCAGTACTTCATTCTTTTTTATAGCAGAGTAGTATTCCATTGTGTAAATATACCACAGTTTCCTTATCCACTCATCTGATGATGGACACTTGGGCTGGCTTTCTTGATTTCTCTTCCTGCATGTTCACTATTGGAGAATAGAAATGCTACTGATTTTTGAGTGTTGATTTTGTATCTTGCTACTTTTCTGAAATCATTTATCAACTCTAAGAATTTTTCTGTAGAGGTTTTAGGCTGTTTGATATATAGTGTCATGTCATCTGCAGAGAGGGACAGTTTGACTTCATCTTTTCCAATCTGGATGCCCTTTATTGCCTTCTCTTCTCTGATTGCTCTGGCTAGTACTTCCAACACTATGTTGAATAGGAGTGGTGAGAGTGGACATCCTTGTCTAGTTCCTGTTCTTAAAGGAAAAGCTTTCAGCTTTTCCCCATTCAGGATGATATTGGCAGTGGGTTTATCATACATGCCTTTAATTATGTTGAGATACTTTCCATGTACACCTAACTCATAGAGTCGTTGTCATGAATGAATGTTGAATTTTATCAAATGCTTTTTCAGCATCTATAGAGATGATCATATGGTCCTTGTCTTCGATTTTATTAATATCATGTATCACATTTATTGATTTGCGTATGTTGAACCACCCTTGCATCCCTGGGATGAATCCCACTTGATCGTGGTGAATAATTTTACATATGTGTTGTTGTATTCTGTTTGCTAATATTTTATTGAGGATTTTTGCATCTATATTCATCAAGGATATCGGCCTGTAGTTTTCTTTCTTGGTTATATCTTTATCTGGTTTTGGTATCAGGATGATGTTTGCATCATAGAATGAGTTTGGGAGTTTTGCGTCTGTTTCAATCTTTTGGAATAGTTTGTAAAGAATCGGTGTCATTTCCTCTTTGAATGTTTGGTAAAATTCTGCTGTGAATCCATCTAGTCCTGGGCTTTTCTTTGTTGGGAGCCTTCTGATAACAGCTTCAATCTCTCTTGTTGTTATTGGTCTCTCCAGATTTTTTATATCTTCTTGGCTCAATTTTGGTAGTTTGTATGTGTCCAGAAATTTATCCATTTCCTCCAGATTTTCAAATTTGTTGGCATATAGTTGTTTATAGTAGTCTCTAGTGATTCCTTGTATTCCTGAGGTATCAGTTTTAATATCACCTTTTTCATTTCTAATTTTTGTTAGTTGGGTCTTCTCTCCTCTTCTTTTAGTTAGTCATGCTAATGGTTTGTCAATTTTATTTATCTTTTTAAAAAACCAACTTTTTGATTCATTGATCTTTCATATTGTTTTTTTTGGCTTCAATTTCATTAAGTTCTGCTCTGATCTTAATGATTTCTTTCTGTCTGCTAACTTTGGGTTTGGATTGTTCTTGTTTTTCTAGTTCTTTAAGGTGAAGTGCTAGATTGTTCACTTGCCATCTTTCCATTCTTCTGAAGTAAGCATTTAATGTAATAAATTTCCCCTTTAGTACTGCTTTTGCAGTATCCCACAGTTTTTGGTATAATGTATCATTGTTTTCATTAGCTTCAATAAATTTTTTGATTTCTGTTTGATTTCTTCTTGGACTCATATGTCATTAAGTAGAATGCAGTTTAATTTCCGTATGTCTGTATAGTTTCCAGAATTTCATTTGTTATTGATTTCTGTGGTCTGAAAAAAAAAATGGGATAATTACAGTTTTTTTGGATTTGTTGAGACTTGATTTGTGACCTAGCGTGTGATCTATCCTGGAGAATGATTCATGTGCTGATGAGAAGAATGAATATTCTGAGGTCATTGGATGGAATTTTCTGTAGATATCTGCCAAGTCCAATTGATCTAGAGTGTTGTTTAGATCTTGTGTTTCTCCGCTGATTTTTTGCCTAGAAGAGCTGTCCAATATTGATAGTGGGTGTTCAGGTCCCCTGCTATTATGGTATTAGTGTCTATTTCCTTTTTTAGGTCTAATAGAGTTTGCTTTATAAATCTGGCTTCTCTCACATTGGGTGTGTATATATTTATGATTGTTATGTCTTCTTGATGGATCAATCCTTTTATCATTATTTAGTGGCCCTCATTATCTCTTTTTATGGTTTTTAGTTTAAAGTCGATTTTATCATATATAAGAATAGCTACTCCAGCTCGTTTTTCATTTCTGTTTTCATGGTAAATCTTTTTCCATCCTTTCACTCTTAGTCTATGTGAGTCTTTATAGGTGAGTTTGGTCTCTCAAAGGCAGCATATAGTTGGGTCCTCTTTTTTAATCCAGTCAGCCAGTCTGTATCTTTTGATTGGGAATTTAATCCTTTTACATTAAGAGTTGTTATTGAAAGGTGTTGATTTACTCCTAGCATTTTATTGATTTTTGTTTGGATGTCTTACGTGTCTTTTGTTCCTTTCTTCCTATTTACTGTTTGTCTCCTGTATTTGCTGGTTTCTTGGGTTGTAGATAAACTTTTTTTTCCTCTTCATTGTTGGCATTTTAATTTTACTAATAGGTTTAGATTTTTCTTGGGTTTTTAGGGCAGTGGTAGTTATTTTTCAGGTACCAAAGCCAGTACTCCCTTGAGAATTTCTTGTAAGGGTAGTCATGTGGTAGTTAACTCCTGCAGTTTTTGTTTGAGAAATATATTATTTGCCCTTCATTTCAGAAGGATAGCCTTGTGGGGTAGAACATTCTTGGCTGGCAATCTCTGTCTTTTAGTATTTTGAATATATCATCCCATTCCTTTCTGGATTTTAGGGTTTGTTATGAAAAGTGTAATGTTAGTCTGATTGGGGCTCCCCTATAGGTGATTTGATGCTTCCCTTTTGCAGCTTTTAAGATTCTCTCTTTGTCTTTGAGTCTTGCCAATTTGACTATAACATGTCTTGGAGAAGACCGTTTTGGGTTGAATACAGTTGGGGATTTTTGAGCTTCCTTAATCTGAGGATCTGTGTCTTTTCCTATACCTGGGAAGTTTTCTGCCACTATTTTGTTGAATATGTTTTCAATGCAATCTCCTTTTTCCTCCCCTTCTGGAATACCCATGACTCAGATATTTGAGCACTTTAAGGGTATCTGATAACTCTCTTAGATTTTCTTCAATGTTTTTAATTTTTTCTTTTTTTGTCTGCCTGTGTTATTTCAAACAGCCCATCTTCAAGGTCAGAAGTGCTTTCTTCTGCTTCTGCAAGCCTGCTGGTTAAACTTTCTGTTGTATTTATTTCATTGAATGAATTCTTCAGCTCTGCAAGCTCTGCTACATTCTTTTTCAGGGCATTGATTTCCTTGTACATCTCTCCTCAGGTCCTGTATACTTTTCCTCATTTCATCATGTTGTCTAGCTGAGTTTTCTTAGTTTCCTTAGAATTATCACTCGAAATTCCTTGTCAAACATATTTCAAGGGCTTCTTGTTCTATAGGATCTAGAGCTTGAGAGTTATTACCCTTTGGTGGTGTACTTTCTTGATTTGTCATATTTCTGGTATCTTTCCTTTGATGTTTAGTCATTGTGGCAAGGAATTTCACGGTCCACTGGTTTGACACTATTGTCTGGCTAGGATCCTGCCAGGGCTGCCAATTTGGTATGGCTACCTCAGTGTCTGCCTGGTTGCCTGCTGGCATCTTGGGTGCGTGGTTGTCTAGGGTCTTGGGCCTCTCCAAGGAGGTGCCTCTCTGGTCAGCATGTACTTGGCCGGGCTGGGGATGGGTTCTAGTGGCAGCGAGGCCTTCCTGCTAGGTTGCATGCTGGCACCACAGGGTGCATGGTCTCCACAGGACTCGGGCCTCTCCAGGAGGGCACCTCTATGGTCGGTGTACACTCGGCCAGGCTGGGGATGGGGTCCAGTGGTGGTGAGGCCTACCTGCTCAGTCTCACACTGGTGCCACAGGGCATGTGGTCTCCACAGATCTCAGGCCTCTCCAGGGAGGTGACTCTCTGGTCGTCACACACTTGGCTGAGCTGGGGATGGGGTCCGACAACAGCAAGGCCTACCTGCCCCGTCATGCAGTGGCACCACGGGGCATGTGGTCTCTACAGATCTTGGGATTCTCTGGTGGGGCACCTCTCTGGTCAGTGCTCACTCGGCCAGGCTGCAGGAATAGTATATTTTAAATGTTGTACTGGTGAAGCAATATACAAGCAGACAACTGGAAAATATTAGTAAGTCAAGAAAGAGTCTCATATATATACAGCAGCTTGTTATATGATAGAGATGGGACTACAGTTCAGTGCTGAAAGGACGGACTATTCAATAAGTTTTACTAGGACAAATGTCTTTCCTGGTTGAAAATGAGAAAATTGGAAAACTACACCTCACATCACAGAAAAAAAATAAAATTCCAGATGGAATAAAGATCTAAAAGTGTTGCTGTGGAGACTCTAAAACTTTCTGGAAAGTAATATAAGAGACTCTAAGTGACATAGGAAAGATTTACTAACCAATGCTAAAAGCACAAACCACAGAGGAAAAAATTAATAAGGTTGACTATACTTAAATTTAAAACTTCCATATAACAAAAGCCACTATTTTAAAAAGTTACAATGTGAGCCACAGATGGGAGAAAATATTTGTATTATAACATGTATTCATATTATAGTATCCATTGTATTAACATTAGGAGATAGGATATATAAAGAGCTCATGAAAACACTAAGAAAGGGACAACTCAATAGAAAAATAGGCAGAGAATATGTTAAGTAACTCATAAAAGAGGAAACTAAACTGGACAATAAATATATGAAAAGATATGTGCAGCCTCACTTGAAGTCAGAGAAATACGAAGAAAAACAAGAATAAGTTGTGTCACATGCACTATATCAGCAAAAATTTTAAGTCTGATAACATCAAGTGTTAGTGAGGATGTTGGGAAGTGGAAATCCTGATAATTTGCTATTAGGAACGTAAATTGCTACAATCATCAGGGAGAAAAATTTGGCAATATTAAGTAAGATCGAAAGTGCACATCCCTACAATTCAGTAATTCCATGTCCACGTACATACCCTAGACCTGCAGTTCTCAGAGTATGGTCCATGGATCTGTGGGGGTCCCTGAGACCCTTTTTAAGGGGTCCATAACAACTCCTTTCACAATCCTAAGAAGTTATTTGTCTTTTTCACTATGTTGATATTTGCGCTAATGATGCAAAATCATTGGTGGTTTGTGACAGGCTGAATAATTACCCCCAAAGATATACAGGCACTAATCCCTTGAAACCTCGTTAATGTTACCTTACATGGCAAAAGGAACATTGCTGATGTGACTAAATTACAGATTTTGAAATGCAGAGATTATCCTGGATCATTTGTGTGGGGCCTAAATGTAATTATAAGCACTTTTTAAAAAATATTTATTTGTACATATTTGTGGGGTATAGTGTGTTGTTTCAATACATGCATGTACTGCACAATACAAGCATTCTTATGAGAGGGAGGCTATAAGAAGTCTGACTCCATTTTCTGATGTTTGACTGCTGACAGCTTTTAAGCTTGAGCCTTCCTTTTCTTCTTCTGCCTCACATCTGTGCAAGCTGATAAGAAACCTTGGGTGCTTCCACCTCTGGTAATGGTGGGAGATGCAGAACTCTCATCCTGGTCTCACCCCCTCACCACAATAAAAAAATACCCAAGGGCTGGCTGGTTAGCTCAGTTGGTTAGAATATGGTGTTATAACACCAAGGTCAAGGGTTCAGATCCCCATACCAGCCAGCCAACAACAACAACAACAAAAAATACCCCCAGCTAGTCTCCATTCCTGGCTCTCAAATCATTTTCAAACCTGCTTGGGGGGCCTACCCTGCTCTCCCCAGAAAAGCCTCAATTATGTAACTAATAAATCTCTTCATATCCTCTTGGTGTACATGTGGCATCATCATCTTAATATCCAAACCAGTAGTTTTCGGTTGGGTATTCATTCTGTTTCTTCAGGATGGTCACAACAGAGGCAGAAGGAAATTTGAACAGAAGGAGAAGGCAACAAGATGCTTTGCTGCAGGCTTTGAAAATGGAGGAAGGGACCATGAGCCAAGGAATGTAAGAAGTGCAGCTCGAGAAGCTGGAAAAGGCAAGGAAACAGATTCTCCCCAAAGTCTCTGGAGGAAGTGTGGCTCTGCTGATACCTTGATTTTGGCCCAGTGAAACTGATCTCAGACTTCCAATCTCCAGAACTATAAGCGAATAAATGTGTGTTGTCTCAAGCCACTAAATTTGTAGTAATTTGTAAGAGCAGCCCCAGGAAAATAATACGGTAAGACTATTGGTGCCTTAGCACAAGTTGTGCAGTGGCACCAAATGGTACTACTAGTCACTGTGTTTGTTACGACCATATGCAGTTTTATACACGATGCCAGTTGCACTGAAGAATGTCTTAGATGGAGCAGTGAAAATTATTAATGTTATAAATATTGACCCTTGAGTACATGTCTTTTTAATATTTTGTATAACAAAATGGGAAGTGTGCATAAAGCACTTCTGTTGCATTCTGAAGTATAATAATTGCCTCGAAGACAAACACTTGTGCAATTTAAAAGCAACTCCTTACATGAAACACCATTTTTAGTTAGAAGAATTACTGACACAATCTTTGGTTATTCAGACTTGGGTTTTTTGGCAGATGTTTCTCTAAAATTAACAAAGTGAGTCTGTCACTTGAAGGAAAAAAAACTGACAGCATTTTTTGCCAATTATGAAATTCAAGTTTTCAAGTAAAAATTAGAATTTTAGAAAACTTGTGTCTGCCACCATGAGCTTGACAGCTTTCTAAAACAAAAATACTTCCCTGATCATATCAGTAATGATAATAACAAATGTGATTTTTTGTAGTATAATGAAATAAATCAATATTTTGAAGATCTGCATAACTCAGTAAAGCAATATTTTTCAAATAATCAATGCATGATGTTACAAAATCATGCATGGCTAAAAAATCCATCTCAAGTGAGGATAGGCTAAAGGATTTTTCATGTATGAGAACACAAAAAGTTCATTGATATGGTTTTAGTTTCCATATTGGAATAAACTTCTAAGAAACTTCCACTTGCCCATTTTTGGCATATTATCAAAGAATATCCACAATTATCTGAAGAGGCAAATAAAAATACTCCTGTCCTTTCCAACTACACATGTGTGAGAAAGGATTTTCTTTCTATATTTCACCCAGAACAACAAATCACAGCAGAGTGAATGCAAAAGTGGATAAGAGAATCCAGCTCTCTTCTCTTAAACCAGACATCAAAGAGATTTGCAAAAATCTAAGTCAATGTTATGTCTCTTACTAATTTTTTTGTTTTGAAAAGTAGTTATTTTCATAAAATAAGTAATTTGTGCTAACTTGAAATTGATGTATTATCACTTTTAAGTGAATTTGTAATATTTTAAAATTTCTGAGTTTTAATTTCTAACACAGTAACTGTTAAATAGATTCAACTCATAGGGCCGGCCCGGTGGCGCACTGCAGAGTGCGCCGCTTGGGAGCGCGGTGGCGCTCCCGCCGAGGGGTCGGATCCCATGTGGAGACCGGTTCCCACTCACTGG
>NW_007727172.1:18831-45535 GCF_000696425.1 Galeopterus variegatus | reverse complement strand
TTGCTGGTCCCCGGTACGGGCACGACACTGAGGGTTGCGATCCCGTTACCGGTCAGTAAAAAAAGACAAAAAGAAAAAAAAAATAGATTCAACTCATATAAACAAAAGCTCTTTGGGATGCTCAATAATTAAGAGTAAAATCAAAAACTTTGAGAACTGCTGCCCTAGAGAGATTCTTACACACATGCTAAGGAAAATATGTCCGTTGCAGCTTTGTTTGAAATCGAAAAATAACTGGTAACAACTTAAGTATTCAAGAAGAGGTGAATGAATAGATAAATTGCATATATCCATACAATGTAATAATATATAGCAGTTAAAGTAAAGAAGTGTTACAAGTATTAACATGGGAGTATGTCAAAAACATAATGGTAAGGAAGTTACAGAATGTTATACATAGGATGATGGATTATACACTTTTTAAAACATTTATATAGAGCTTAAAACATTCAGAATGACACTAGATTTCATCAGTGTATATACATATGCAGCAAAATTATGTATGTGAAAATGAATGAGAAGAATGCCCACCAACTTTCGGATGTGGTTCCTCTGGGAATGAAGAGAATGATTAGGAAGAAGTACAAATGGGCTTCAACTGTATTCATAATATTTTATTTCTTTAATAAAAATGACCCACAGCAAATATGACAAACTATTAACATATGTGAATTCGGGATGGTAGGTACATGGATCTCTTTTATTAAATTCTCTTCAATGTACATTTTGACAGTGCTGCCCTCTCCCAGTTCATATATCACAGCCAAGAGGTCTCCAGAGAGGAGAGCGAGAGTCCCATGAGGCAGAGGGGTTCTCAGAGGCACCCTCATCTCTTCATTCTCTTTCAGAAGACTTCACTGAATTGTTTACCTGTGACTCATTAAGAGGATTTCAAATTATATTACCTAGTTTTAAATAAACCAGTCCTTAAAACATGGACAAGTGGCTTGAGTAGATTCTTGCAAAGAAACTAACTGAAAATAATTCTGCAAATTGAAAATAATTCTACTAATGATATAAGCACATGCCAATAACAACAAAATGGCAGAGCTGACATTTCTCCTACTCCTAGGACAAGTTCCTCATCAACCACAATGAACAACCTAAGATCAGACAAAATTGAAGTAATCAAGAAGAATATCAAAAATATTTGTGAGGGTTCCAGTCAAGATGGTTGAATAGATGGTCCCCAGTGTCACTCTCTCTCAGAAATCAACCAATTTACAACTATATAAAAAAGCAACATCAGCCAAGCTGGGGCTGCTGCAGCTCAGGGGAAGAGTAGGAGAGACCTACGGAGTTCATGAAGGGGAAGAAGCCACGATGAGAGAAAGAAAAAACTGCTCTGACCATTTCATGCCACAGCCACTTTAAGATGAACTGCTGAGCACACGGAGCAGGAACTGCCCTTTGGATAGAGTTGCTTGGAGGCGGCAGGGGAGAGGAGGGCCTTGGTGGCCCCCAGGCCAGCAAGACCACTAATAGAGTTACTGTGGACCCACATAGGAGCGAGGAGCCACAACAACTGAAAAAACAGAGCCACTCAGAGGCCAGTGAGTCATCGCAAGGGACTGGTGTATGGCCCATCCCATGGGAAGTGTTTGGAGCATGGGCAGTGGGGGAGATGGGCCCACCAGGAGAACACTGGGACACAGCAAGGACAGCTGATCTGCACCGCAATCAGCACAGGACCACTCAGAGGAGACTGGTCTGGAATGCAGAATTGCATGGGGTGCAGTTTGATGAAAACACGCAGGCCAAGATCAGAGATTCTACACAGCCCAGGTGCACTGAGTCTCTGGAGAGCCAGAAGTACAAATAAAGTCAACCACTATAACCTGTGCTACACAAAAAGCCTTCCTTAGGGAAGCAGCAGCAAAGCAGCAATTTAGCTAAACCACAGAGCTCAAGTACTGGTCCCAACAGGAAGGTCCCCACTTTAGAAGAAAGCAAAGGACAAAAAAATTAGTTCCAGCTCAGAGACACTGCCAGCACCTCAGGTCCACTCTGGGAAGTGAGACATGGAGCCAGGTACCAGAACCCCCTCCCACAACCAGGCACACCATGCCAGTGCCTCGGGGCCCACTACACACCACAACCACCATGGAGATGGTCCACCAGCCACTGGAGTGCATTGACACAAGGAGAGTCACCAGCAGACACACAAAAAAAGAAGAGGATGTCTCTCTCCACAAAGCACATTCCAGAGTGACAGAAGACGCATCTGTTCTACAATAATATTGGGGGACCTGATCACACCTCTCAGCATTGGACAGATCATCTAGGCAAAAAATCAACAGAGTAACCATTATTCTCTCAGAGAGAAGAAATCTAGTGTAATTAGAGGTGGGAGGGGGTGACAAGATATTTTTTAAGCATTGTTTATTTCATCTTTATCTCATTGTCTTTAATTTATATTTTGTGTATGTTTATTATAACATACATTATGTACTTCCATAATAGTGCATGCATACAATTCATAAATACATGAAATATCCACACACACATATACTGCTTGTTCAAAATTTTTTTGCTGGTGGGTATGCAATCAGAAAATCTCGTTTACACCAGTGGTGGATCCAGGCCTTATGGGGCCTGAAACTCGACAATTTAGGAGGCCCTCTTTAGGGGAAAGAATACAAAATTACACAGAATTACAAATACAAAATTAGATAAGAAGTGAATATTTATTTAGAATGAGAAAAGAAATCACAACAAATTTAAAATTTTTAAAGGCTCACAAAAGTCACTAAAATCACTAGCATCACAAAATCCAAAAAAAACAATGTAATGTGTTCTTAACTAACTTCTTGTTTGGGTTTCCTTCCAAGTCTTCACAAATATGTTTTTTAGTCCTTAAAGTGTCATTATACCCATGTTGCAAGGTTTGAAAAGCCTTATAATGGGCAGACTATCTTACTACATTTAGACTCTTAAAAGAAGAATCCAAATGGCATGTGTATTTAAACCACTACAGCTATAAGATAAGCCAGAAAAGAAGACATATAACAATATACACCAAAGTAGTAAAAACTTCCAGTATCATAGAGGCAGCTATTTCTTTAATTATTAAGGGAAGGAGCTGCACGTTATCCATACTTGTTAATGAGAGTGCTTGCAGCCCTTTGTCCTAAGCTTTCTTAACAGCTGCAGCATCCTCGTTGACTGTAAATGTTGTTCAATGTCAATTTACAACCATCCAAGGCCTTGTTTCAGTGTGTTGAATAAAGTCACTGATAGATCGCTTTCAGTTGGTAAAAACATTAAAATAATAGTAGTGCTCAATAATCACCAACTGATTGGTGTTTGTCACACATAATGTAGAATCTACAATTATGGGGTAGTATTTGGTGTCTAGCTTATTAACTTAATTTCCCACTTCATTTTCTCATTGATTGCATTAATTCTTTACAAATCAGTTTGAATAAATAAGTCACATTTGCTTATTAATTTTTATATTTTTCCAAGTGCCTGTGTAATAATTGATCAAATTCAGCAATTTGTTTAATGATTTCTATGAAATTTCTGTTTTTTGAAGAATGCTACTTTTCATTTTATAACCTCTGAAGGGAGAACCTCTTTCACGTAAAAATGTAATAACTGCACATACTCTTTTTGAGCAATCCGAAATAATACTAAATGTCTTTTCTTATCTGTTCTCCAAAACATTGCTTTAGTGCACTTTTATTTGACTTTCAGGTCTTCCAAGTACAGTCATGTGTCACTTAATGATGAGGATACGTTGTACATTCTGAGAAATGCATTGTTAGGCGATTTTGTCTGTGAACATCATAGATTTTACTTACACAAACCTAGATGGTACAGCCTACTACACACCTGGGTTATATGGTATAGACTGTTGCTCCTGTGCTACAAACCTGTATGGCATGTTACTGTAATAAATACTGTGGGCAATTGTAACACAATGGTAAAAATTTGTGTATCTAAACACATCTAAATATAGAAAAGGCACAGTAAAAAATACAGTATAGAAGATAAAAACCGGTGCACCTGTATAGGGCACTTACCATGAACGGAACTTGCAGGACTGGAAGTTGCTCTGGGTGAGTGAATGAGTGAGTGGTGAGTGAATATGAAGGCCTAGCATATTAAGGTGTACACTACTGTAGACTTTGTAAACACTGCACACTTAGCCTACACTAAATTTATTTTTAAAAAATAAAATATGTCCATCATCAGATGAGTGGATAAGGAAATTGTGGTATACCTACACAATGGAATACTACTCTGCTATAAAGAAGAATTAAATACTGCCATTCACAACAACATGGAGGGACTTAGACAGAATTATATTAAGTGAAACAAGTCAGGCACAGAAAAAGAAGTACCACATGTTCTCACTTATTTGTGGGAGTTAAAAAAAAATAAACACACAAACAAACATAGGGTGGGGGGAAGAAGACACAACAATCATAACAATTCCTTGAACTTGTTAAGACAAGTGAACAGATATGATGTGAGGGGGAGGGGATAGAGAGGGAGCAGGGAAGAGGAATGGGTAAAGGGTCATGAAAATCGACTACAATGCATATTGAGAAGTTAAAATTTTTAAAATAGAAAATAAATAAATAAATAAATAAAATAATTGAGCTACAACATTACAACAGTTACATCACTAAGCAATAGGAATTTTTCAACTCCATTATAATCTTATGGAACCACTGTCATATATGCGATCCATTGCTGACTGAAACATCATTATGCAGTTCATAACTATAAACATAGCCTTCTGATGCTTTGTGGAGTCTTTATGACTTAATATAGTCATTCAGTCTATTTTGTTAAAAAGAGTTTATTAAGACTGCTTACTTGGGAGATTGTGATGCTAATAACACCAAGGCCGTGAGTTCGGATCCCTGTATAGGGATGGCCAGTTGGCTCACTTGGGAGAGCGTGGTGCTGACAACACCAAGTCAAGGGTTAAGATCCCCTTGCCAGTCATCGTTTAAAAAAAAAAAAAGACTAATCTTTAGTCTTGGTATAGACTAATGAGGATTTCATAACAGCTTAATTTAACCGTTTATAATGCCCATTTTTTATTGTTTGAGTCTCTGTAAATACCATTTGGATAATGACTTGGGGAAAATCTGTCTTCCATTAAACAATGTTCAATGAACTTATTGTTCATCATAATAGACCATAATGAAATATCTCAGTTCTCACTGAAGATAATGAATTCTAACCTTCATATGTGCTCTGTTGACCCTGCAAATCATGTTTTACTTTATTATCACCTTCATCTTCTGCTTTTTCAGTTTCTTTTGAGGTGTGCCTGCTGCTTATAATCTTTCTTCCTTTCTTCTGTTGTCATCTCATTAACCATATTTTCTTGGCTATAGTGGATCTTTTCCTTAATTTCATGATTTTTGATCTTCAGAGTGTTTAGTTGCTATTGTAATATGAGTTTCTTTTTTCTCTTAGTGATTTTTATTAAATTTTACCAATATACTATGTAGTTGATTTTCGTGTCCCTTTACTGATTCCTCCCTCCCCCTTCCCTCTCCCCCCTCCCACCCATCAACATCATATCTGTTCACTTAGCAAGTTCAAGGAATTGTGATTGTGTCTTCTTCCCCACCCCCCCATTTGTCTGTGTATTTATTGATTGATTTTTAGCTCCCACAAATAAGTGAGAACATGTGGTATTTTTCTTTCTGTGCCTGACTTACTTCACTTAATATAATTTTTTCTAAGTCCATCCATGTTGCTATGAATGGTAGTATTTTATTCTTTTTTATAGCAGAGTAGTATTCCATTGTGTAGATATACCACATTTTCCGTATCCACTCATCTGATGATGGACATTTGGGCTGGTTCCAACTCATAATAAGAGAGTTTTTAACATGTTGAAGCTTTTGCTAGTCTTCTTTCTTTCAGTTTTTGTTTTTGGCTTCCAGTAGGATACCTTCTTCCTGTTATATTGAAAGTTTGGCTGGTCCATATTTCTGGATAAAAATACACAAAATTAATATGAAATTAATGCATTAATGAGAGCAATTCACATACTACTGTATTATATTGAGCTACATAATTGTCCATTTTATATCAAATTACTCTTATACTCCGTACATTGACATATTATTGAATACATGTAGATGTTTTGCCACTGAAACATTTGTTTCTTCAAGCCATTTTGTTGCAATCGTGGCAATTTTGCATGCTGCTCCATGCAAAACTGTCAAACTTCACGTGGACAACATAGATCATATATACTAAAACACAGTCCAATACACTGGGATGCATATAACATGAGACTTCATATACATAGTTAATGTTTGTAGTACTGCTACAGGTTTGGGCCTTACATGAATTCTGATATATTATCTTTAAATTTCCATCAAAACAAGAAAAATGCATATGGTACATTTATAATCATTTATGCTGCATTATTGGTTTTATTCCTGTTAGGCCAGATTTACATTTTGATTAAATATTGAAACCAAACCCTCCATATAAAATTTTACATGCTAGAAATTGGTTAAGGGACACAAAGACTGATTATGTTTTATAAATATGAGTATACTAATTATCTTGATTCGATCACCACATATTATACACAGGTATTGATATTCAAATCTGTACCCCACAAATATGTATAACCAACTATGTTTCAATTTTTAAAAAACTGTCAAAAAAATTTACATGTCTGGTGATTGAAAGAATTTTCCAAAGACTAACTTCTAGCTCTGTCCATTTCAAAACTCGTTTCTCCTCCACTAGCCAAATGCTCTCTGTGCTAGGCACCACAGGCACATTTGATATTGCAGCACAAAGTTGACCCTGCACTTTGGGCAGAGTGCACAGCAGGAGTATTCCTGGAAGACATTTCTACTGTATTAATAATCTAACCATATAGACAAATTACTTTGAATCACATAAATAATATCTCACTAAACCTAAACTCAGTGTATCTCTATCAACTGTCCAATAGCCAGATCCCAAAAATTCCCACAGCTAGTCCAAGGCCCACTCAATATAAGGGGAAATATATGGAGGGGAAGGTGGAATGGAAAGATATGGCAGTTTTAACTGATTGCAGTTAAAACATCTTACTTCTGCAAATATTCCAGAAACATATGACCATGGCAACACATTACAGGGATCCTCTGGGCACTTAGAAGAGGCCCATTAGTTTCATGATAAATTCATCTCTGGTCTACACAGCAGCCAAAGTGATTTTTTTTAAGTATAAACCAGTTGTATTACCCCCCTACCTTACACACTCTGATGATTTCTCATTGCATTTAGAATAAAACACAAACTCCTTACCAAGAGCCTGCATGATCTGGTCTATGTTTCTCTCTCCAACTCCATCTACCACTCTCCCTATTGCTCACTACACTTTATTCACAAGATATATTTCTGTACCTGGAAGAGGCAAAAGTCTTTTATGGCTCAGCAGCTTTGCACTTTCTGTTCCTTCTGTCTGGAAGGACTTTTCCCCTACAATTTTGCTTTATTGGCTACTTACCATCTTTCAGTTATCAGCTTAAATGCCACCTCCATAGAAAGGCCTCATCTGATTATTACAACCTGGTAACTGAATATCACATTACCCTACTTTAGTTCTCCATATACAACTTACCTCTAGTTAATAGTTTCCTTATTTACTCATGTTTCTGTTTATTTGTTAATTGTCTGTCTCCCCAAACTCTAAAAGAGCAGGGACCTTGTCTGACCTGTGAATTACAAATCACCATGACTTACAACAGTGCCTGGCATACAGTAGGTCTCATTCACTGAAATACAAGAGGAAGAAAAACAAGTGTGAGAAGGGAAATTGATGAGTTCTGTTTGGAACATGCTGCATTTGACATGTCTTTGGGACACCCAAGTGCAGACATCTAGTAGGCTCCAATGTTAGGCAAAAGGCTGCCTGGGTAGAAGATATAAGTCTGGGAGTTGTTAGCATGGAGATGGTGCCTAGAATAATGGTCATAAATATGAATAAAAGATATATCCAGTTCTCAACCCAAGCTCTGGATCAAAATCAACTGAGAGACAGTTTTTTCCATACTCAAATGTGGTTCCTCCTGCAATAGAAAAAGTTTTGAAAGTCAAAATCACTTTTGTATATAAACTTATTCGTGATAGACAGTCCAAAGAACAGACTCAGACCTCTTAGCACACACAGACTATGTGTGTCTAACTAAGAGAAAGAAGACTAATTTTACAGGGATATATTTTAATAAATAAATCAGCCTTTGGATGTTTATTAACCTATAACCTCAATATTTCCCCTCTCCTGAGTGTCACAGAGGTTCTCCCTGTGCTGAGCACAAAAAAATTTTTAAGAACCTGCTATAAAGTACCATGACTTGTAATCTTTGTTCCTTCAAGTATACACTTTTACCAAATAATATACGAAAGTATGCTAGACGTTAAGCACTAACTTGCAAATTTAAAAACCAACAAATAGAAGGAACCAGGGCTTCTTGAAGAAATGGTTGATTCCAGGTATGGGGCAAGAAATGTACAAAATGAGCCTGGGAACTCTTATCATACCAGAAAGCAAGGAAGTCATCAAAGACTATAGGAGTCATGTTAAAAAGGCAGGTGGTCTGGCTGGTTAGCTTAGTTGGTTAGAGTACGGTGTTGGTAACACCAAGATCAAGGGTTCTGATCCCTATACCAGCCAACCACCAAAAAAAAAAAAAAAAAGACAGAAGAGCCAGTCTGAAAGGGATGGAATGATTTGGGAATCAATAATGATAATAACTGTAATGCGTTGAAACACATCACATATGTTTAAATCCATGATTTCTTAATGACACTC
Organism: Galeopterus variegatus; assembly: GCF_000696425.1. Taxonomy (NCBI): domain Eukaryota; kingdom Metazoa; phylum Chordata; class Mammalia; order Dermoptera; family Cynocephalidae; genus Galeopterus; species Galeopterus variegatus. Next base: position 36,738 of record NW_007727172.1, on the reverse strand, counting down.
AAATATAAATTATTGGCCATTTTAGGAGGATACTAGTGAACCAATTCATTATTCTGAAAACTGGTAAATAAGGGGCAAAATCAAGCATTTATTCTACCTTTCCTGTAGAAACTGCACCACTTGAAGAGCAAATAATAGATATGGGGAAGTTCTGCTCTTTATAGAAGTATTCCAGCTAATAAGTGAAAAAGAAATGATAGATTTAGCAAATCATCCAATTTGCAACACCTAATGAATTAATAAACTTAAGCATTGATCATCAAAACCTGCTAATGTCACACACAAGAAAGGGACGGCCAGACATAATGTGCTTTCTGATAGAAGAATACAGCACCTCCAATGAAGTATTCTTGTTAAACAAAGAGAGGAAGAGAGACGGAAGGAGAGACAGACAGACAGGCAGAAAAAGGAAAAAGAGCAGGAGGAGGAGGGATGGTGATGATGGCAACGAGAGAGGAGCATGTTAAACATTGCCACAAGTAGCAAAATCCAAGCTGTGGAAAGCTTTTCAGGACAAATTACCTGGTTTCTAAAACAAATAAATAATTTTTCAAAAGAAGAAGAAATGGAAAAGAACCCATAAAAGAGACTTAAAACACATATACATTAATCATAATGTAGACCTTATTTGGATCCTAACTCAAACAAACTTTAAAAAATTATGTACTCAAAAGAAATAAAAACTTATGTCCACACAAAAACCTGTACACAAATGTTCATAGCAGCATTACTCATAATAGCCAAAAAATGAAAACAACCAAAATATCCATCAACTGATGAATCAATAAATAAAATGCATTTTCATACAATAGAATGTTATTTGACAATAAAAAGAAATGAAGTAATGATCCAGGCTATAACATGGATGAACCTTAAAAACATTATGTTAAGTGAAAAAAGCCAGTCACAGAGGATCACATATTGTATGACTCTGTTTATCTGAAATGCCCAGAACAAGCAAATTTATACAAACAGAAAGTAGATTAGTGGTTGCCTAGGGCTGGGAAGATGGTAGAATTGGGGGGAGGGGGTGTGACTGCAAATAGGTAAATGGCTTCTTTGGGGGTTGATAAAAACATTCTAAAATCGATAATGAGGGTTGTACAACTGTGAATATGCTAAAAGCCATTGAATTGTACACTTTAAAGGGTTAATTGTACATTATATGAATTATATCTCATTAAGTTGTTTTTAAATTATGACATTTACGAAACTATTGGAAATTTGAACACTGGATATTTGAGGATATTAAAATTGTTGCTATTTTATGTGACAATGGCCATCTGCCTATTTTTAAAGAATCCCTATCTTTTAGAGGTAAATATAGAATTCTTTATGGTTGAAATTACTTTGACATATAGTATTTACTTCAAAATAATTCAGGAGTGAGAGAAGTGGGTGGCAATATGGACGAAACAAAATTGGCCATGAGATCATAATTGTTGAAGCTAGGTGATGTGTACACAGAGGTTCACTATACTGTTCTGCCTACATTTCTGTTTGAAATTTTTCCATTAATTTAATTTCAATTATTAAAATAATAATACCCCAAACAGCATGATGTTGGTTCAGTGCATACCAAAGATGTCCTACTAGTTGGGACCAGTGATTCATCAGAAGGGAGAAGATAGTCTCATTGCCAATCATCCTTGAACAAAAACAATAGCTGTAAAGTCATGCTTTAGAGTGACTCCGTCCCATCTTTGGGCCTGATGTGGTAGTTAGGGTACTAGTGTAACTAGTATATCATTTGTATGCCTAGGCTGGTGAAGATTGGTTATACACCAACACAAACATCTTGGAGAGTCAAAAGCAAAAGGTTGATAGTACACAAGATGCACCAATCATTTTTTTTAAATGATAAATTGGACCATGTTAAAATTAATAATTTCTTTTCACTGAAAGACACCATTACAAGAGTGGAAAAGGAAGCCAGAGACTCGGACAAGGTATTTGCAAAACAAATAACTAACAAAGACTTTCTATACAGAATATATCAAAAACTCCTAAAATTCAACAAGGAAAGAAAAGACAAACAACCCAATAGAAAAATGGGCAAAAGATTTGAACTGGCACTTCACAAAAGAGGGTATCCAAATGAGTAATAAGCATATAAAAAAGTGCAAAACATCATTAGCCATAGGGGAAATGCAAATTATGACATACCAATATGCATCTGCCAAAATTGCTAAAATGAGAAAAAATAGAGACTACTACACATTAGCAAGGATATGGAGCAACTGGAACTCAAATATATTGCCTGTGGAGTATAAATTGGCGCAACCACTTGGGACCACTATTTTTAGTATCCACTAAAGCAGAATATATGCATACCCTACAGTTATGCAATTTCAATTCTAGGTATATACCCAAAAGAAATGCATGCATATGCTCACCAAAAGATCTATATAATACTATTTATATTGACACTATTTGTAACACCCAAAACCTGCAAATGACCAAAATATTCATCAACAATAAAAGAATAAATACCATACAGCAGTGAGAAGGAACAATCTATAACTTCACAAAATAAGGATGAATTTCACAAACAATGTTGAATGGAAGAAGACAGACACAAAGAGTACATACTGTAGGAGCCCACCTACGTAAAGTTCAAAACCAGGCAAATTTATTCTATAATGATAGAATCAGGTTACTGCTTACCTTTGGCAGAGAGGGTGGAAGAGTGGCTGGAAGGAAGCATAAGCATGAGAGAGGCTTCTGGAGTGCTTGCAATGTCTGTTTTTTTATTGAGTGACGGTTACAACTGTGATCATTTTGTAAAAGTCCATAGAGTTATTCACTTATAATTAGTACATTTTTCTGTATGGTACACTTCAACTAAAATGGCTATTTTTTTAAGACAGTGAAAGACTAAAATACCACCACACCAACCGAGCATACAGAGTTCTGCTCCTTTAGAATCTTCTAACCATAGAAGGAATAACCTCTTGTAAGATTGTTTCTACTTTCTCCTAAGGTAGTTATCCTCGCTCAGGTTTAGAGACAAGGGGTTTGAAAACAAACTGGTACTTTAAATATTTTTTTAAAATAGCTATATTGAGATATAACTGATATAACATAAAAATCTACCTATTTTAATTGTACAATTTGGTGATTTTTAGTAAATTTATAGTTATGCAACCATCAGCATAATCCAATTTTAGAATATTTCCATCATCCTAGAAAGTTCCTTTATGCCCACTGGCAGTCAGTCTTTGCTTTCACCTCTGATGCCAGGCAACCACTGATCTCTGTCAATTTGTCTTTTCTAAACATTTCACCTAAAAGGCTGACTTCTTTCACTTCACAAAAATGTTAAAAAGGTTCAACCATGTTGTTCATTCCTTTTTTTATTACTTTAACATTTACTTGTACATATCTGTGGGGTACAGTGTCTTGTTTCAATATATGCATATCCTGCACAATGATTCACTTAGGGCAGGTAGTGTAGTTTTGTACCAGTTAGTTCACCACTTCTCCTTCCTCCCACCTCTCTCCCCTCCCAGCCTCTGGATGTGGTATTTTGTCAAATGCTTTTCTGCACCTAGTGAGATGATCATTTGGTTTTTGTTCATCACTCTATTAATATGGTGTATTACATAGGTTGGTTTTCATATGAAACCAACCTTACATTTCTGGGATTTTGTACTAAACCAACGTTGCATTTCTGGGATGATCCAACTTGGTCATTATGTACAACCTTTTTCTGTGTTGCTAGATTCAGTTTGCTAGTATTTTATTGAGGATTTCTGCATCTTTATTAACAAGGACGCTAGTCTGTAGTTTTCTTTTTTGTGTGATATCTTTGTCTGGCTTTGGTGGCACAGTGATATCGGCCTCATAAAAAGAGTTGGGAAGAGTTCTCTCCTCTTCCACTTTTTGGAAGAGCTTGTGAAGAATTGGTAGTCGTCTTTAATCATTTGCTAAAATTTACCAGTCATGTCATCATGGCATGGGCTTTTCTTTGTGGGAATTTTTATTAGTAGTATTACTAATTCAATCTCTTCACTTGTTATAGATTTAATCAGATACTCTATTTCCTCTGGAGATAGTTTTGATAGTTTGCAACTTCTAGAAATTTGTATATTTCATCTAAGTTATCTGATATGTTGGCATACAGTTTTTTTAATAGTATTTCCTTATAATCCTTTTTACTTCCATAAGGCTGTTAGTAATATTCCTTATTTCCTTACAGATTTTAGTAATTTGATGCTTTTTTCTTGGTTGGTCCAGCTACAGGTTTATTAATTTTGTTTATCCTCTCAAAGAACCAACTTTTGATCTGGCTGAGTTTATCTAACGTTTTTCTATTCTTTATTTCATTAATTTCTGCTCTAGTCTTTATGATGTCCTTCTTTCTTATTGCTTTGGGTTTAGTTTGCTGTTCTTATTCCATTGTATTAAGGCAAAAAGTAAGGTTATTGATCTCATATATCTTCTGTTTTAATATATGCATTTATAGCTGTAAATTTCCCTCTAAGCACTGCTTTCACTGAATCACATTTTGTTTTTGTTCATCTCAAAATGTTTTCTAATTTCCCTTGTGATTTCTTCTTTGACTCATTAGTTATTTTTAAATGTTGTTTAATTTCCACATATTTGTGAATTTCCCACATTTCCCCCTGTTATTGATGTCCAATTTTATCAAACTGTAGTCAGAGAACATACTTTGGTTGATTTCAATCCTTTAAAATTTATTGGGACTTGTATTATGGCCTACCATATGGTTTATCCTGGAGAATGTTCCATATGCACTTGAGAAGAATATGTATTTTTCTGGAGTGTTCTGTAAATGTTTGTTGCATCTAGTTGGTTTATAGTGTTGCTCAAGTCTTCTGTTTCCTTGCTGATATTCTATCTAATTGCTCTATTTATTATTGAAAGTGGAGTATTTAAATCTTCAACTACTATTTTTAATATGTCTACTTCTCACTTAGGTTCTGACTATTATTGCTTCATATGCTTTGGAGCTCCATCATTAGGTTGCATATATACCTAAAAATGGTTGTATCTTCTTTATGGCTTGACGCATTTATCAATATAATATATCCTTTTTTGTCTTTGGTAACAATTTTTGTCTTAAAGTCTATTTTCTCTGATATTCACATAGCTACTGCAGCTCTCTTTTGGTTACTATGCATGGTATAAATATTTCTATCCATTTACCTTCAACAAATTCATGTCTTTGAATTTAAAGTGTGTCTCTTATAGACAACATATAGTTGGATCATGTTTTTTAAAATCCATTCTGCCAACTTCTGCCTTTTATTTGGAGTGTTTAATACATTTACATTTAATGTAATTGCTAATAAAGAATGAATTATGCCCATCATTTTGTTACTTGTTTTCCATATGACTTATGTCCTCTTTGTTCCTCTATTCATTCATTACTGATTGCTTTTGTATTAAATAAATGTTTTCTACTACCCCATTTTCATTCCTTTGTCATTTCTTGTACTATATTTTTTAACTGAAACATAATTAATTGTACATATCTGTGGAGAACCTCACTGAATATCAATACTTGTGTGCAATATGTGATGCTCAAGTCAGGATAATTAGTATATTCAACATTACACAATGTAATCAATTTTTATGGCCCTTTACCAAATTCTCGCTAACCCCCCACCCTCTTTCCCACCTCTAGTAGCCTCAGTTCTGTTCTCTTCTTTTGAAAGTTCAATGTATTATTGTGATTGTTGTATCTTTCTCTTTTTTATTATTTGTTTATTTTTTCAGCTCCCATTTATGAGTGAGGACGTGTGGTATTTCTCCTCCTCTGCCTGGCTTATTTCACTTAACATGATTTTCCCTAAATTCATCTGTGTTGCTGCAAATGGCAGATTTCATTCTTTTTCTATGGCAGAGTAGTATTCCATTGTGTAAATATACCACATTTTCCTTATCCATGTGTCTGACAATGAACATTTGGTTGGTTCCTACTCTTGGCTATTGTAAATAGAGCTGTGATGAACATGGGAATGCAGGTATCACTTCAATATGATGATTTCCATTCCTTTGGGTATATATCCAGCAGTGGGATAGCTGGATCAGATGGCAGTTCTATCTATAATTGCTTGAGGAGCCTCCATATGCTTTCCATAATGGCTGCACTAATTTACAGTCCTACTAACAGTGTAGGAGGGCTCCCCTTTCTCTGCATCCATGTCAGCATTTGTTATTCTCTGTCCTTTTTACTACATATAGATATATAGATATATAGATTTTTTTTTTTACTGAATCATAATTGATTATACATATTTTGGGGATTCAATGTTGACATATATTGATCAATATTATTAGTATATATATTGTTACAAATCCTACTTATTCTTTATGCCCCTTGTCCAATCTCTCCCCATCCCCCTCTCCCTCCCCTCTCCCACCACTGATAACCCTAGATATCTTCTCTCCCTCTGAAAGAGAAATGGTTATGGGGCCGGCCCAGTGGTGCACTCGGTAGAGTGCGGCACTTGGGAGCATGGCGGCGCTCCCGCCGAGGGTTCGGATCCCATATAGAGACCGGTCCGCTCACTGGTTGAGCGCGGTGCGGGCGCAACACCGAGGGTTGCAATCCCATTGCCAGTCGCGGTACGGGTGCGACACTGAGGGTTGCGATCCCGTTACCAGTCACGAAAAAAGACAAAAAGAAAAAAAAAAAGAGAGAGAGAGAAATGGTTACTCTGTTGATTTGTTGCCTAGATGATCTGTCCAATGCTGAAAAGTGTGTTCAGGTCCCCCAATATAATCATAGAGCAGATGCTTCTTCTGTCACTTTGGAATGGGCTTTGTGGAGAGAGACATCCTTTTCTTTTCTGTGGTCTCTCCTGTTGACTCTCCTTGTGACATTGCACTCCAGTGGCTGGTGGACCAACTGCATTGTGGTTGTGACGTCTAGCCACTTTCGTGGCAGCTGTGGTTATTGTGGTGGCTGTGGTGGGCCACCCAAATGGAGCTGATGTTTTTGGCATGCTCCTTGGCACTGGCAGTGTACCTGGTTGTGGTGGGGGGTCTGGTCCCCGGCTTCATGCTTCAGGCCCCTGAGGCACTGGTGGTGTGCCTAGGTGTGGACAGGGTGTCCAGTCCCTGGCTTGATGCCTCAGGTCCCCTGGCAGGGCCCCAAGGCACTGGCAGTGTGCCTGGGTGTGGGTGGGGTGTCTGGTCCCTGGCTCAATGCCCTGGGCCCCCTGGCAGGGCCCCAAGGCGCTGGCAGTGTGCCTGGATGTGGGAGTGGGTTCTAATCCCTGGCTTCATGCCTCAGGTCTCCTGGAGGGCCCTGAGATGCTGATGGTGTGCCTGGGCCAGAACTAATTTGTTGTACTTTGCTTACTTCTAAAATGGGGGAACTTCCTGTGGGAACTAGTACTTGAGCTGTGTTGTTGATCTAAATTGCTTCTTTGCTGCTGTTTCCCTAGGGAGGACTTTTTGTGCAGCTCAGGGTTTAATGGCTGACCTTATAGGTACTTCCAGTTCCTAGGTTATGTAGAAACTCTGATCTGGGCCTGAATCTTTTCATCAAACTGCACACCATGCAATTCTGCATTCCCAACGAGCCTCCTTTGAGTGGTCCTGTGCTGATTGTGGGGCAGATCAGCTGTCCTTGCTGTGTCCCAGTGTTCTCCCAGTGGGCCTGTCTCCCCCACCGCCCATGCTCCACAGGGATGGGCCCTGTGACAGTCCCTTGCTGTGACTCACTGGCCTCTGAATGGCTCCCCTTTTTCAGCTGTTCTGGCTCCTTACTCCTACGTGGGTCCACGGGAACCCTATTAGTGGTCTTGCTGTCCTGGGGGCCACCAAGGCCCTCTTCTCCCTGCCACCTCCAAGCAACTCCATCCAAAGGGCACAGCTGCGGCTTCTGCCAGCTCCTGCTCCATGCGCTCAGCAGTTCCAGCATTAAAGTGGCCATGGCCCGAAATGCTCCAAGAAGTTTTTTTTTTCTTTCTCTCTTCAAGACTTCTCCCACCTTCATGAACTCCATAGGTCTCTCCTCCTCTTCTCCTGAGCTCACAGCCCCAGCTTGGCTGTTATTACATTTTTATAGTTGTAAATTGGTTGATTTCTGGGATAGAGTGACACGGGGGACCATCTTCTCTGCCATCTTGACCCAAACTTCTTTTTACTATATTTTTTGAGTTAGTTTCTTAGTGATTGCCCTGGGGATTACTATTAATAACTTCGTTTATAAAAATCTAGTATGAATTAATACCTACTTAATTTTAATAGTATACAAACACTTTGCTCCTATATATCTCCTTTCCGTCCCCCACTTTTGTGCTAATATTGTTATATAAATTACAACTTTATACACTGTATGCCCATCAATATTATGCATATGCTGGCATACTTAATGGTGTCTCATAGTTCTCAGGTTCTGTTCATTTTTTTCCAGTTTTTCTTTCTATTCCCCAGATTGTATAATCTCAGTTTACTGTCCTTCAAATTTGCTGTTTCTTTATTCTTCAAATTAAAATCTTCAGTTGTACCCCACTTGGAAATTTTCAGCTATTGTTCTCTTCAACTCCATAACTTCTACGTGATTCTTATTTATAATTTCTATTTACTGATATTTTCTTTTCAGTGGGAATCTGTTCTCATACTTTCCTTTAGTTCTTTAGACATGGCATCCTTTAGTTCTTTAAACATATTTATAATAGTTGATTTAAAGTCTATGCCTATTGGGCCGGCCCGGTGGCACACTGGAGAGTGCACCGCTTGGGAGCACGGCGGCGCTCCCACCGAGGGTTCGGATCCCATGTGGAGACAGGTTCCTGCTCACTGGCTGAGCGTGGCGCGGGCACGACACCGAGGGTTGCGATCCCGTTGCCAGTCCCCGGTATGGGCACGACACCGAGGGTTGCGATCCCGTTACCGGTCAGTAAAAAAAGACAAAAAAAAGGAAAAAAAATAAAATAATAAAGTCTATGCCTATTAAGTCCAACACCTAGGCTTCTTCGAGGGCAGTTTTCTATTGATTTCTTTTTTACTCTTGCATATGGGCCACGAGTTCTTGTTTCTTTGCCTGCCTCATAACTTTTTGTCAAAAACTGGGCATTTTAAATAATACAATGTGGCAACTCTGAAAATCAGATTTTCTCCCTCCTCAGAGTTTGCTGCTATTGTTTTTGCTGCTGCTGTTTGTTTAGTGACTTTACTGAACTAGTTCTGTAATGTCTGTATTCCTTGGTATGTGCAGCCCCTGAAGTCTCTGCTTGGTTAGATTTGTGGTCAGCTAATTATTAGACAGAAATTCTCTCAAATGCCTTGAAGCAATAATTCTCCCAGCCTTTTACCAAGAGGCTGTGTGTGTGTTGGGGCATGCCTTCAACATCCTGGCAGGCAGTTTATAACTCTGTCTTAACTTTCACTTCTTGTTTGCACAGACACTCAGTGTAAGACATAGGTGAGAGATTAGAGCCTTCTCAGGTCATTCCTAGGCATGCACACAGCCCTGCACATGTGTGTGGCTTTCTACATTCCCAGAAATGTGTCAGAACATTTCAAACCTCCCTATGTACATCTCATTCCACAATTATTCTGTTTAAGTTTATTGCTCAGCTTCTTATTAGTCCCTTATTAACAACCCTCTTGTCAACTGGTATTACCACCTCAGACAGCTATGATGTTAAACAATTGCCACAGATTGTTTTCAATAAATATCTTGGTGGTAGAGCTGTTCATACACTACGAGCTCAGGGTCAGGTCAAATAACTTAAAATCTTGAAAAAGGAGCTTTTCAGGAAGCTTCCAGACATGTCAACTAGTGACAGTTCTCCAGGGATGAAGCTTTTGGAAGAGCTTCTTCCCCCTTCAATGGCTTCTAGGCTTTTTGGTTTTTACAGCTACTGCAGTTGCAAAAACTGTTGCCTTTCAAGAGAGAATAGGATGAGATTAGGACAATTTGAAATGGCACAAAGCTCACTGTTCTTATTGGGATTCAACCATTTTCCTTGAATAAATGCTCCTCGGATTGTTTCAAGCTTCGGATAATTTCCAGTTCTAAAAATGTTGATATTGATGACTTTTTCCAGTGTTCTTTTTGCTTTTATGGTGGAGCAAATTTTCAGAAATCCTTACTTCACCATTCTGAAAGTACCTCTCCTTTCACTTGTTTATTGTTGATTTACATTGAATTTAAAATTATATTTTAAAAAAATAAAAAATATTTGTTTATCAAAAGAGAGGCAGGACTGAATTTTAAGAAACATGAGTTTTGACACCCTAGGCTTGGAGGGTTTCCAGATGTCATTTTTAGCATTTGTAGTGGTTCTGAAAGAAAGAATTATTTTTTCACTTTGTAAATCTAGTTATTCCTCAGGAAGTGCAATGTCAAATAACTTAATGTCATTTTTATTAATCCTTCGACTTTCTTCCAATGAAGAAATTTTGGGGATATCCTGCCATCCGAAACCAAAATCAGAGTATATTAGTCCGTTTCTGTTGCTTATAATGTAAATACCTGAAACTGGGTAATTTATAAGAAAAGCAAAATTTATTGTTTACAGTTTTTGAGGCTGGGAAGTCCAAAGTCCAGGGAACACATCTGGTGAATGCCTTGTTGGTGGTAACGGTGATGCAGGGGTCTCATATGGCAGAATGGTGGAGCAGAGAGAGTGAGAGAGACTCTCATGTGCTCTCCTTTTAAAGCCCTCAGAACTATGCCCATGAACTAGGGCATGGTCACCTCCATCTAATCACCTCTTCAAGGCCCCACCTTTCAATTATCATAACAGGATTTCCTATCCTCAACAGTTACAGTGGAGATTAAGCTTTAATGATTTTGGGGGGCCATTCAGTCCACTGCATTCCAATCCTGACCCAAAACTCATGTCCTTTTCACATATGCTGTAAATTGGATGAGCCCCCTAACCTCACTGAGGCTTAATCCCCACTGTTAACTATTATATATATATATATATATGAAAAAATATATATATATGAAATCAAGGCCACTGATTCTTTCTTCTGCCATCACCAATCTGTTGTTGAGCCCATCTAGTAAATTTTTTATTTCAGTTGTTGTATTTTTCAGGTCTAGAATTTTCATTTGTTTTGTTGTTGTTGTAGTTTCTGCATCTCTGTTGAGATGTTCTGATTCATTGATACCACCTTTTCCTTTAATTCTCTGAGCATAATAATAATAGAAGTTTTCAAGCCTTTCTCTGTTAAATCTGCTATCTGGGCCCAGTCAGAGTCAGTGTTTATTGACTGACTTTTCTGTGCCTTGGTCTCACTTTTCTATTTCTTTCAATGCCTAGTAATTTTTGGTTAAAAATTACGTATCACAGGTAATGTGTTATAGTGATTCTGGATTCTGATGTGTTCTTAAGATTACTAGGTTTTTGTTATAGTAGGAAGTTATCTTACCTGAACCTGAACTGCAAACTTTGTGTTCATTGTAGCATGCAGCAATGAATATATCTGCTCTGTTCTTATGACCACCCACTGTTAAGAGTTTTAGCCTGTCCCATATGCATGGGAAGCACTTATGGAGTCTTCCATGTGCCTACGTAATCTGATAGTCAGCCAAGAATTTGGTTGATCATTAATCTGATAGTCAAGATGAGGCTCAGCTTCTCTGTAGTTTCCTCACTTCTACAGTTTCCTACCTAATTACTAGCTGTCCTGATAGCCTTGGACTCTCTCCTCTGACAGTTCAAGCCCATAGGATTCAGCTTTCTTCTGCTCCATCTAAGCATAGTTGGGATGCATTCAGATTTTTTTTAAACACACACACACGCTTCTGTGTATATACCCAAAAGTTAAAAAGAGGTACTCCAATAAATATATGTACATACATGTTCACAGCAGCACTATTTGCAATAGCCAAAATGTAGAAATAACCCAAATGTCCATCAACAGATGAATGGATAAACAAATTGTGGCATATACATATAAAGATAATTCATCCACAAAAAAGGAATGAAGCACTGATATTTGCTGCAGCATAGATGAACCTCAAAAATATTATGCTAAGTGGAAGAAGCCAGACCAAAAGAAAAAATCACATTTGTATCAAACCATTTGTATGAAATGTCTGAAACAGATAAATCCATAGAGACAGAATGCAGATTGGTGGTTGCCGGGGGCTTGGGGGTAGGGAGTAGTGAAGAGAAACTGCTTAATGGGTAAGAAATTATATCAACATTATTATAAGATCTTCCTAACCATCAAACTCACAATATGAGAAAAGTTACCAAATAAAAAAAGAGAAGCTTGAACTCTTCCAGATTTTTATAGGTCAAATATTTTTAATATAAATATCTCAGCTACTTTATTACTCAGGATAGATAAAAGCACAATCAAGCTCATATGTACTGTCAAAACACTGATTTTTTGGTATCAGCATTATTGAAATATAATCCACATACCATACAATTCACACATCTAAAATGTACAGTTCAATATATTCAGAGTTTTTCAACTATTACCATAATCGATTTTAGAACATTTTCATCATTCCAAAAGGAAACCCTATACCTTCAGGTATGACCCTATAAGTCCCTCATCCCCCTCTCTCCCAGACCTAGACAGCCACTAAGCTACTTCCATCTCTATAAATTTGCCTATTCTGGACATTTTATATAAATTGAATCATGTAATGTGGTCTTTTGAGACTTTGCATAATGTTTTCATAGTTCACCCGTGTGACGGCACTTATCAGTACTTCATTCCTTTTTACAGCCAAATCATATTTCATTGTATAAATATATCACATTTCATTTATTCATTCAATTGATGAAGATCTGGGTTGCTTCCACTTTTTGGATATTACGAATAATTTTGCTATGAACATTTGTATATAGGCTTTTGGGTGGACACGTTTTTATTTCTCTTGGATATATACGTATGAGTGGAATTGTTGAGTCAAAAGTAACTCTATATGTAACTATTTCAGGAACAGACAGATTCTTTTCCAATGTGGATGTAACATTTTAAATTCCCACCAGCAGTGTATGGGGATTTCTCAACATCCTGGATATTTATTATCTTTTTTATTATAGCCATCCTAGTGGAAGCTAAGTAGTATCTCATTCTGATTTTGATTTGCATTTTCCTGATAGCTAATGATGTTGATGTGCTTATTGGACTGTAGTGGATTGACTCATGTCCCCCAAAAACTCATTGAAGCTTGAATTGTGTCCCCCAAGTTTTATGTATTAGAAACTTAGCCCCCACTGTGACTGTTAAGAGGGTGGGAAATCCTATTATGGTAATTGAAAGGTGGAGCCTTGAAGAGGTGATTGGATTGTAGGACCATGCAGTAGTGAATGGATTAAAAATAGTGGTCAGGGGTGTGGTTCTGAGGCCTTTAAAAGAAGAGGAGAGTCTATCTTTCTCTCTGCTCTCTCTGCTTCCACCACCTTGCAATATGAGACCCCTGGGTCACTGCCGCCACCACCAGATGGACTTTGGACTTCCCAGCCCCAGAAACCCTAAGCAATAAATTTCATTTTCTTTATAAATCGCCCAGTTGCAGGTGTTTTGTTATAAGCAACATAAAACAGACTAACACAGGGAAATTTCTGTTTTGTTTTTCTTTTTTAGTGGCTGGCCAGTACGGGGATCTGAACCCTTGACCTTGGTGTTATAACACTGTGCTATAACCAACCGAGCTAAATGGCCAGCTGCATTGTTGGACATTTCTATATCTTCTTTGGAGAAATGTTTATTCAGATCCTTTGCCCATACTTTTAAATTAGGTTATGCGTCTTTTTATACTGACTTGTGTTCTTTATATAGTCTAGATACAAGTACCTCATTAGTTTTATGATTTGCAAATATTTTCTTCCATTCTGAGTGTCTTTTCACTTTCGATAGTGTCCTTTAAAAAACAAAAGTTTTTACCTTTAATCAAGTCCAATCGATCTGGTTTTTTTCCTTTTTTGCTAATGCTTGTGGTGTCATACCTAAGAAACCACTGACAACTCAAAAGGTCACAAAGACTTCTATGTTTTCTTCCATAAGTGTTATAGTTTTATCTGCTACATTTAGGTCTTTAATCCATTTCAAATTGATTTTTGTATATGGTGTGAGGTAGGAGTCCAACTTCATTCCTTTGCATGTGGATATCCAGTTTTCCCAGCACCATTTGTTGAGGAGACTATTTTTCCTTTATTGAATTGTTTTGGCAACCTTGTTAAAAATCAATTGACTATAAATGTGAGGGTTTATTTCTGGATTTTCTATTCCATTTATCTATCTCTATCCTTACTCCAGTACCACACTGTCTTGATTACTGCTGCATTGTAGACAGTTTTGAAATCAGAAAATGTGAGTCCTCTATGTTCTTTTTTTCCCCCCAACATTATTTTAGCTATTTTGAGTCCCTCCATAGGTATCTTGGGATCGACTTATCAATTTCTTCAAAGAAGCCCAGCTGAGACTCTGAAAAGGATTGGGTTGAATCCATAGATCAATTGGGGAAGTATTGTCATCTTAATAAGCCTTCTAATCCATGAAGACAGGATGTTTTATTTATTTAGATCTTGTTTCTTTCAATAATGTTTTGTAGTCTTAAGAATATAACTTTTGTACTTCTTTTGTTCATTTATTTTCACTTAAAGCTTGATTTTATAAAACATACAAAAAACATTTTAAGAGTTCTGTATCACAGGAAATTAAACAGTAGAAATATCCATTGCTTCATAGGTTCATGTTATATAAATTCAAATCAAATAATTGGAAATTTATTTAATATGGGAACTGTGCAATGAAATAAATGACAAAAGAAACTAATAGAGCAATATTTCATTACTTATGGATTATTATTAGTTACTTCAGGATCTAAACAGATTCTGAATATTCAGACATCTTTTGCTGTATCTTATATTTAAATGTCTCCCTGATTATACTCTGAATCAAGCTACTTGACCAAAATATCTGATTTAGGAAAGCGTTTAGCTTTATAGCAAACATTTTTCCAACTACAGTCACCACCTTCAAAGGAATTGACATTACAATGACAAAATCTACTTGTTCATTTTGAACAATATGCAATAAATTCATTATGTCAACCCTATGATAAGTCAAATAGGTACACCCCAAAATGGAACAGTTATGCACAGTTTAGTAAAGTATAATGTTGGTTTTCCTCATCTAATAATTAACCAATGAAATAAAACATATCAATCATAGTTGACTTGGTTTCAGGAAAATTACATTGGAGAATTACAATTACATAATCTTCCTCATCTCGGCCTCAGTTATTGACAGGAATTTTGTAGGCCATTGTGGTATTTACTTTGTGGATTGTAGTAGCAAATGAATGAAGACAAACTTCCTCAGAATTGGTAATGGACTGTGGTCCCGACTCTTCTCATTTTTCAGATACAACCAAACCTTTGTGTATGTCAGCAGATCAAATGAACAAGAAACTTCCAACAGTGTCAGAAATGTCACTGTAGCTCTGATCTGTCTGATCACTGAATGGATTTTATCCTGGATAGCTTTCTGAGACTCTTCTCTGGGTACATTGTCATCTTTCGCAATCTTCTCACACTCAGTTTCAAATTGCCATCTTTCAAGGATCACACCACTTTCAATATTTGAAATTCAGAAACCACCAGTTTCTGAACTGAACACTTGTATAACCAATCTTTTACTTGTTCCACCACATTATTTAGGTATTTTATGAGCTCATAATCAGTAGTCACAAGCAAGGTGAGTCCATATTTCTGCACTTGAGTAAGGTTTCAAATGGATATATGCCACGCTAAAATAAAATGTTGTTGACAACAAATGAGAAGAACTCAGCCAAGAGTTTGGTGTTCCTGCACAAGTTGATGCCCTGCTCCCAGGAGAGCTGAAGCCCTGTGGCCAGGCCCACAGATGAAGGCATGCGCTCCCACCTGGCACCTAGTGACTGCAGTGGCTCCCCAGCAGTTCCCCCACCCCCCACCCCCATTGTTTCCCCGAATATGGTTTTGTAAAAGCAATTGCTGTAGTGCAGAGGATTTTAACCTAAGGATTCTGTGAATGGGATTTGGGATGGGGATATCTATGAAATTCCTGAAATAATGTAGAATTTTGAGGATATGTGTTTGTGTGTTTTCCTGGGGATAGGGTCTGTAGGTTTCAACAGCTTGTTAAAGTCTGTGTCACATTGTGCCCTAAGTCTTCCCACTTGCAGCTAAGTACCCAATAACATTAGAACTAGAGTGACATTGATATGCAAGATAGCAAGTGTTCTCCACATATTCTAAAAAGCATCTTTAATTAGATTTTAAGCATTTTTAAGAAAGAAGATATCAGGTGCCTTCATTTTGGATGGCTCTGGGCACTTCAGGCAAACCCCTACTCAAAGAATACTTTTCCAGTTTCACATGTGTATTTTTTTTTTATTGAATCATAATTGATTATACATATGTTTGGGATTCAATGTTGACATATGTTGATCAAACCAATATTACTAGTATGTATATTGTTACAAATTGTACTTATTCTTTATTCCTAAGTATTTAAATCTTTTCGATGCTATTGTTACTGAAATTGTTTTCTTGATTTCGTGTGATTTTCTCATTGCTACTGTGTAGAAAAACAATTCATTTTTGCATATTAATCCTGTATCCTCTAACCTTACTGAACTCATTTATTAGTTCCAGTGGTTTTCAGCAAATTCCTTAGGATTTTCTTTATATAAAATCATGTCATCTGCAAATAGAGATAGTTTTGCTTCTTCCTTTACAATTTGGAAGCCTTTTATTTCATTGTCTTGTCTACTTCCATGGCTAGAACTCCAGTACAATGTTGACTAGAAGTAGTGAGAGTGGACATTCTTTTCTTGTTCCTATCCTTACAGGGAAATCTCAGTGGCTTATAATCTTTATTGTTTGTTCATATTACATGTAAACTGTAGCTTCACTGCAGGTCAGTTGCAACTGTGCTTGGTCCTTCTTAGCTTTATTTCATAGATATAGATGTCTTCTCATTCTAGGACCAATCCTGAGGCCTTACATGGGCTATATTATTCTCTTGGCAGAGGGCAAAAACAAGAGGCCAAGCCAAACCACATACAGATGCTCCTTGACTTACAATGGGGTTACATGCCAATTAACCCATCACACATTGAAAATATCATTAAGTCAAAAGTGCATTTTCGGCTTACAATACTTTCAATGTATGATGATGGGTTTATCCAGACATAACCCCATCATAAGTTATGGAGCATACTGAATGCATATCACTTTCACACCATCATAAAGTCAAAATATTGTAAGTTGAACCATCATAAATCAAGGACTGTTTGTAATCACCTTAAATCTTACTTGTATGTGGCATATGTCATATCACACTCTGTTGGCCAAAGCCTGTCAGTTGAGCCCAAAATCAATGAGACAGGAGCCTGTACTCCTCCCCCAAGAGGCCCAGCAAGTCACCAGGCAATGGGCAGGGATATATAATCCTCTCACAGGGAAGGTGGGAAGTAAATAACTGTGAACAATATCATCATCAACCCTATTAAGTCTATGTCTAATTTTTACTACCTCTCAGAATTACATAAAATTATTAACTAAGCAATAAATTCAGTTAATGATCTAAATTAAAAAAAAAAAAAACAATGAGACCAGCTATTTTTTGTGACCAAGACCACTCTTTAGAAATGTCCAAGGTCACAGAGAAGACTATATAGGAAAACTTACCCAAAACTTGAAAATAAGGAAAAATGAAGATCGCGTAACTTGTTAAATATCATGGCAGCACACTTTCTAATAAGCCTGTCAATCACCTGACTCTCGAGGTTCGTAACTTTGACTAATTAATTAAAGTCCATAAGAATTTAGTCTAATAGGGCCGGCCCGGTGGCGCACTGGGTAGTGCGCCGCTTGGGAAGCGCGGTGGCGCTCCCGCCCGAGGGTTCGGATCCCACATACGGACCGGCTCCCGCTCACTGGCTGAGCGAGG
>NW_007727172.1:9474-18821 GCF_000696425.1 Galeopterus variegatus | reverse complement strand
GGCGCGGGAGCAACGCCGAGGTTTGCAATCCCGTTGCCGGTCCCTGGTCCGGTACGGGGGCAACACTGAGGGTTGCGATCCGTTGCCGGACACGGAAAAAGACAAAAGACAAAAAAAAAAAAAGAATTTAGTCTAATAAAGTTAGATGTTAACTTGTAGAAAGTTTCTAAGTTGTGATTTACTTTTGGGGGGAACTTAGTTCAGTAGATAACCCAAAAAGTTTCTGCTCATTGCACAATAAAACATCAGCCAGAATTGGATCTAACTTAGTAATCTTTTGGCATTTTTTAACCCCAACTGACTACATGAATCCCTGTTTTCAAATACTCTTTGAACCAGCATTCTTAATTATCTGCTGGTTCTTTCACTAACTGGTTGAATAAAACTTTGAAATGTGCTAACAAATCACTTTGCCTGAGATTTGTGCTTTTATAGACATCATCTACTCCAAGAAATTTACTCCAACCTCCCACCCATCCTCTGTGCTTTCATAGCACCTTGTACTTTTCCTATCGAAGCACTATTCACACGGCATAGGAATTGCCTATTATCTCCCTCCCTTACCAAACTGTAAGCACCTTGACAGAGAGCTTGCCTTAGTAGATTGTAGATACCCTGGGCCAAGTGCACTGTCTCCCACATTGTACGTGATCAATCAATGATTGTAGAATGAATAATTGTTCTGTAATTGTTGCAAGGTGATGACAAACAACTAAATTAATAAATAAATTAAGAAATCTTGGTCTCTAGAATACAAGAGGAATTATCACAATAGAAATAATAGTTAAGCGGGGCCTTCGATAACTCAGTTGGTAGAGCGGAGGACTGTAGTGGAGAAATAATAGTTAAAGAGAAATAATAAAGAGAAAAATGTATTATAGCTGGTCCTCACTTTCAGGAAAGCCAATATGTGAAATTCAAATTTAGGCTACAAGAGTGTACATTCATTTTCTTAAAGCCTCCTTGTTTCATGAAATAATTCACTAGTTATCTGAAACAACAGGATCTCCTTCTGTGTTTAAGTACCATTTATTAAATACCTGACTAGTTTTAGAATCCGCTGACAAATGAAGATCATAAGTAAAAGTGTGAGTCAATGAGAAAACTATTTGATTTGTGCATGTGTGCGCCCAAGAGAGCTTTCCAGGAACATATGTATTATGTAAAGTGAACCAGGAATACTCAGGGTAATGAAAATAGCTCTCTGACCTCTAGATGCCTTGGATAAAAATATAAGAGAAGGGAAGAATAAATTGTTCTTATGCTTCATTTTAACACCTAGAAGAATGCTTGCTTGCCATCTTACTTCACTGTTCAGGACCACCCTCCCCCTCTAAAACAAAGTGTTCTCACATCCTTCCTCAAAAGAGGACATATTGTTAATAATGTTAACATTTAACTGAGCTACATGAATCAGAACTTCAATGAAACATCATTTGCCACTTTAGTTTTAGCATGTGTGTCACTTAAGCCATTGAGTGTATTCTCCAAATACAGTGGATAAATGGAAGTTGCAGTAACTGGACTATGGCTTAAAAACATCTTAACAAAGCTTTCTGACTAACTATAAAAGCAAATCACTTATTTCATACCTCAGTGACTTTAATGCCTCACCAAGGCAGAGGATGCATATTGGACATCTATTTATAACTTTGAAGAAGAATTTAGACTTTATTTGGGCTGGTAGGCAGAGTCAGATTTTTTCTGGACATACCCTGGAGGGAGTCATGGGGTATGACCATTGAAATATTTCTAATTATTTCATTTTTCAACATACTGGTTCTAAAATTATTGGGAGAATGACTGCACGAAAGATCCCTCTAGCTGATATCTTCTATTACCCAAAATGTTCTTTCTTCAAAGGTTAGCATATTCCTGTTCACAGGACATTACACATCTATATTTTATGTCTGCCAACAGAATTGAAGAATTAAAGAGATGCTGGGAGAATCTGTCATGTAAATTGTCTCAATGAATGTTATTTTAATTATAAAGAGAAAAAAAGTATTTGAAAAAAATTCGAACTCCAGCATGTGTTTAAAAGTTGTTCTAAACTAACATCCTTCCCAAAATAATGACCACTAACACCAAAATAAAAGTAACAAGAGAATTTTCCTTAGCCAATTCATCTTCTGTCAAAAATAATTATACCAATTTTGAAAAGAAAAACCTTCTCTGCTATTTGTCCAGTGTTATAGAAAAGGAGTGACACTTGTTATGGTATAGAGACCAACCTGGAAATCCATTTAGTCAGGCTCCCTGGTGGAGAAAGCATGTCTGATTAGCCTACCATCCATCGCCAATTTATCAATGGGCTGTGTTCCAAAATTTATTTGTAAGTCAACTGTTTGAAACTCAGAACCTATTTTCCCATAAGAACAAAGGGTGTTTAGGGTCTCAGCTCCCAAAATCCTATGAATTATAAATTAACCCCAATCATGGGTCTACTAGTACTAGCCTGTATTATGGGTCCTGAGAACAATAAGCTGCAGCACAGGAGAGAAATGGAAAGTCTCTCCTTTCCCTTCCTGTTGCAGAGCAATTCAAAGAAAAATTTCCCAAAAGGCCAAGCCTAGATACGGCACCCACTATTCTCCTAATATTCCTCTCCCAATATCTTTAACTTCTCCCAAACCCCTCAAGGCTACCAGAACCCCTAGTTTCGGATGTATTGGGGGAGAGGATAGTAGGCTCATTAGCAGGTATTAGAGACCCAACTATGATGTTTTGTATATAAGACATGGACACCAACTCTAGACAAACAGATACACAGCAAGGACTCTGTGGAACTTGGGTACACAGGCGGGATTAGTCCTAAAAGGAAAGAGAAAATCCTATTACCAAAACCCGCACCCAAGGTTGAACCAACAGTAAAGCTAATGGTGAGCTGCTGAAATACTTGTCTAACACTTTTCATACTCCTCCAGCCCAGGGACAGGATTGGGCTCAGAGTCTAAGTTTGGGGCCCAATTTAGAGAAGATTAATGGTCCAAGTGAAATGAAATGAAGAACCATGAGGGCAGGGAGTCAAGCAGGTAATAATGATCTGCTGATTTGATTAAAAAAGATTTCTATTCATTTGGAAGAAACAACAAATGGGGCATTCTTTCAACAAATATTTATTGAATACCTACAATATGCCATGTACTGTGTTAGGTGCTGGCTTTACACAGTCCCTGTTTTCATGAAGCTTATATACTAGGCCAATGTGGAAGAGTTCAGAGGGCCCAAACAAATCTTCAGTGAGGACAGAAAAGCACAACTACTCCAAACCCATTACTGCTTAAACTTCCACACCAGCCACTTCACATTGTGGAGGTGAGTAAACTGTAAAGTATGACTAAGTCAACTACTCGTGAGTTAAATATCACTTGTGACATATTCCTTCTACAACTGGAGGAGACCAAGAAAATACAAAACCTGAAAGTTTAACTTCACAAATCAGCCAAAGGTAAAACCACCAAGTGAACTAGGTCCTTTGTGGCAACTTTCCTACCTCTACTTTGACCCTAAAGGAGCCATCTGGACTGCCCACTGTGGCTCCCTCCCAGGATCAAGCTTTTGATTTCTCTTACTTTTGCCCAGGTACATTTACCTGCCCAACCTCTCAGTGCTTTCCTAGCGAATATGGGAGCATGATGGGGTATCATCAGAAATCATTTGTGATTCAGTGCTAGTGTGAGAATTGACTGCCCCCTCCCATAATACCTTAACTTGATGGACATACACATCTCCAGAACTCCCCATAAAGTGCTTAACAGTAAGAATTTCACATACCTCTGGAGCTAGTAGGTATTCTGGAGTCAGGGCCTTTCAGTGCCCACTCGAACAACACTTGTAGAACTCACCTACATATGTACATAGCCAGGTCTAGAACCCAAAACCTTTGAAGAGTTGCTATCTCAAGGAGCTCTCCATCCTCTGATTTTTAAAAAAAACATTAATCAAGTTCTATATAAATATGTTCCAGGCATCATTCTAAGCACTTTGTACAAATTATTTCATTTAATCCTTAGGACAAACTTATGAAATGGTTATTATTAGCCTCATTTTAAAAATGAAAAAACTGAGGCACAATCTATCTAAAAGAAGACAGAAAAAGAAGAGAAGAGAAGATGAGACAAATAAAAAACAAATAGCAAGATGTCAGATTTAAACCCAATCAAATCAATAGTTACATTAAACATCTGGCCTAAACACCCCAACAAAAAATCATAAATTGACAAATTGGATTACAAAGCAAGAAACACATTCATTTTTAATACAAAGGAAAAGGATGGAAAAAAATATGCCATGCAAATACAATAAAAAGAAAGTAGAGAGGCCATATTAATATCAAAGTAGATTCTTAGAATAAGGAATAACAGGGATAAAGAGGAACATTTCATTTTGATAAAAGGGCCAATTCACCAAGAGTACATAATCTATACATGAAGCAAAAACTGACAAAACTAAAAGAAGAAATAAGTCTGCAATTATATTTGTAGATTTCAATATGCCTTTCTCAGTAATTGACAGACCAAGCAGATGTAAATCAGCAAGGATATAGGAGACTTGGAACACCATCAACCAACTTGACCTAACTGGCATTTACAGAACACTACATCAAACAAAAACAAAACACACAATCTTTTCAAGTGCATGTGGAATATTCACTGTGGTTGACCAGCTACAGGACCATAGAAGAAGTCTCAGTAAATTTAAGTCAGTAAATTTAATCAAACTATGTTCTGTTACAACAGCAGAAGTAAACTAGATATCAATAACAGAAAGATACCTAAAACTCTGCAAATATTTGGATATTAAGCAACATACACAGGTCAAAGAAAAAAATAACAAGTGAAGTTGGAAAATATTTTGAGCTGAATGAAAATGAAAATGCCACACATCAAATTTGTGGGATATAGCTAGAGCAGTGATTAGAAGGAAATTTATAGCATTAAATTATTACCCTCTTAAATCCAAACTTGTCATCAGTATATTTTGCAAGGAAGGAAAACAAGGAATGGGGGACAAAATCCAGTCCAGAATACAACTTCAATTATAGAAAAGTGAGTCACTGCAGATACAAATTAAAGGAGAAGGTATAAATGATATCAAAGGCAGCTCCCTGAACTTCAAATTGCTTATCCTTGTAGTAGATGCTTCCTAACAGTACACATCTAGGCTAACAAGAGGTTAGATGCAAGAAGGTCAGTGAAGGTAGGCTGGAGAAGGCAGGGGCCAGTGAACAAGAGCAGCATGGGCTAGCAAATTTGCTGAACTCTGAGGCCAGGACAGAGACTGTTGCTCTTGCTTTCAAAATACTCCTTGCTAGGCATGCGTTGTCTCTGGGGCCTAATAACCTATCATCCCCAGCCTCTACCTGTGTTTTGTTCCAAATTAAGGTAACAACAGAGATGCTGGTATTGCATGCTGGTTAAACTCTATAATTCTCAAATGTCATCCCTATATTAGAATCATCTGAGGAACTATTATATAAAAATACTATGCACCATCTCCCCAAAAGAATCTGATACAATATATTTGAGGTGGAGGCCTCCTAAAGTTCCTCAATTAATTTCAGTAATTCCCAGTTTGTAACCTACTGGTATATTACCACTAATAACTTCTACTAGTTATTGAGTACCTGCCGTGTACTCGGTCCTGTTTTAGGTGCTTTACATATATTAGATTTAATTCATTAGCAAAAGGGCACTGTGAAGACCAGGTGAGGAAGCACATAGTTTAGTGGAGTTCATTCCAACTCAGAGGAATAGAAATGGACAAGGAAAGTCATCTTGACATAGAGGCAACAACTTTTCAATTACATCTAAAGATATGATTAAAGATATTAAAAGATTGGTGATGTCAGGCTTAGTTACTTTAAAAAAAAAACCAAGAGGAAAAAATCTTGAGGCAGCATGAAACAGTATCCAAAGAAGTAGCATTTGCCTCTCAAATGTGATCCAAACCTGGGCTACTATGATAACAAGTTGGCTGCAAGGATTCTGTACAATACCTGAACTGATCTGAATTCCAAGATCAACATTCTCCCTGCCAGTGCCAACTTAGGGTTAAACCAGACACAAAAAGACCTACACTCCCTAGGTATAAGTAAAAATCAATTGCCTTCCTGAAAAACCAAATCCTTCACGAAGCCTTCCTAGATCAACCTGTTGTGAACAAGACTTCCCAAATCACACTTAGTATGAGGTAATTCTTACCAAGTATTCACCATCTTAAAATGTAACTGGTCCCCAGACACATATGGTATGAATATCTTATTCACTTTACATTTTGTTTCCTGCTTACATCTTGTATAGCAAAATCTTTTGTCTGTATGTTGATGTCTTGGATCAGTTATCCTAGAAAGCACAAATGGTGTTTGCATAATTGTACCTAGCTGTGGTGTATTCAATTACGATTCATAAGTGTTCGATAATGATGATATATGTAAGAGGAGATAAGTATATTACATATCACATGAAATTAGGATCATGAAGGCCTTGAATATAGTACATTCTGGTTAAAATACAAGAAAACTTTGTGGGGACAGAGGTGACAGTAGCTTTCTATCAATCTGATACTCAAGTCCAAGGACATCTAGCTGTAATCTGACAAAAACCAGGTCAGGCTAAGTTAGGGGTTAAGTACCAGGTCAATTTCTAGCTCCTATCTCTAAAATAAAGGCTACTTCTAATGTGCAATTACTTATTTCTTCTCCTTTCCCTCTCCTTCCATTAACCACATCCTTTTAGCAACACATCAAAGGAATTAAGCTTTTTAAGCCTGACCCATGTAGAAATGGCTATTACAGCTTAAAACAGTATCTAAAAATCAGGAACAAAAAGCAATTATCCTTACATTAAGGTGTATCTTCTCAGGTTGCCACACTTTTAGTCGCTACTTCCAATATCCCTTCTCTTGTTATTCTTAATTATCATGTCTATTTGTGTCTATAAATATAACAAAATCTGTATCAATTAGCATGAATTAGCATCTTTTAAGCAGCTCTTTTAGTCTCAATTCCGGACCCAATAAAATCTCTTTGACACCATCTGACAGATAACGTCTCTAGAATAAGTGATGAGATCGAATATTAAGCAGCTGTAATATTATAAGCTTCATTCTACCTCAGAGGCAACCTTAGAGATAAGTATTCATAAAAATAGAACAAAGCCTGGATACAGCTTTTAAACTGAGATCTTGTTCACATTACTTGTATCATGGGACCCAAACAATGGTCACATGAGTTTTCTGACTTTACAAACATGCTTATAAAGACTATCATAAATCCCAGTTTACAAACCCCGTCCCAAATATTCAAAAATGTTTTCCTGGACTGAACCAAACCATCAGAGACCTGCGTTCCTGGGCCAAATGTTTCGGTGTCATTGGAGAAATAACCTTACTAAAATGAATTGAGGTGTTGGCCATCAGCTAACATTCAGGGCCATTACAAGAGACATCCCTTTGTTTTATTCATTGAAAAGACATAGCTTCTACTTTAAGACTGTAAAGGAGAAGTTTCTCTCAGGCCTCAGTGCCAGGAAACATTCTTCATCACCACATCTAGCTTTTTATTTGATGGACATCCTAATTTTGGTAACTAACCACATTACCTTCTCTTTGTGGCCTGCCAGTTCCTCAAAGCCAATTTATGACCCAAGTGTACACAACATTTTTGGGTATTAACTTCATTTAAGAGTATTAATTTCACCCATAAACCAAATTTTCTCATTTACTTTTAAAATACTGTACTGTATATTTTTTCATAAATCCTTTTTGGAGCATGGTGAGGCATAAATAAAACAATTACATAATTATTCAAAAAATAAGGCTACCATAGTTATTTTCTTCAAGTCAAAAATCACTCTAATGAACTATTTCTTTTTATGCCAGGCACAGTATGGGCAGTGTGACAGTCATTGAATAGATCACTCTCCCATAAATATTCTGCTCACTAATTTTTGCAAATTACAATTACCAGAAAAGGGGCATCAAGATTTCTACCCCTTTCCCAGTTCTAAAGTATACTCAGCATTTCTCAGTCCTTTAAAAAATTATATCCTTTTTGTTGTTCTCTGAAAAATTTAATTTGCATAGGTATCACTGTTTCCAAGGAACTGAAAACTAAATGGATAATTCTAGACATGACTTCAGCCCACTGTTTACCACAGGTGCAGAGGCAATCAAACAGGATTTTTTTCATATTATCCACCATGTCATTTGAAAACAATGTAGCCCATGGACTAAGAATTGAGAAGGGACTAGGAACCTCGTTGAATTATCTTTGCTAAGTTATTTTTAATAAACAACAATATACACAATGATATACAACCATTTGAGAAAACTATTCTTTATTTAGAAAAAAAAGGTTATATACTAGTAGAATTCAGTAGATAAAAAAAGTCTTTTAAAAATGTCACTGTGAAACTTTTGCAGGTGAAATTTCAGAAATACTAAGCTCCTGTAGCTGTAGAATTAAAACATAATTTTTAATTCCTCCCCCCCAAGATTTGTCTAACATAATTACAAGCAAAAATGGCAAGGGACAAGTGACCACTGGTATTTTTTTCTTTTTTAAACAAATTTTAATGTTGTACATGTATTATACAAAATGATTCCTAGGCATTTCATAAGACACTGCTCCCGCTTTATTTTTAGTAACTAATATTAAAAACAGGCCAAATAATAAATTAAAACTGAGTTTTAAAATGAGGTAAATTCAAAATGGTTCAATAATTGTTTATTTTCAGTTTCAAACAATAAAAAGGAAGCATTTCAGATTGGGGGGGGGGGGGACTAAACCCAGGCAATACTTAGTTAACCTAAAGTGAAATTCTGTACACAGGTGACCTTATTTGCTTGTTGGGAACTGTATACAGCACATTGTGCTAAAAATATGGAATAGTTAAAACACTTTCAGCCATTACTGAAAATAAACATGTAGAAACTAAGCAACAAGTTAAAATATAGTAATGCACAACTCAACAATTTTAGGTTTTCCACGGGGAGCAATAAAGCAGATAACTGAATAACTTAAGGAGATGCAAATAGGCCCTCTTCATTCATAATTCTTGGCAATCTACTCAGGAAAATAAATTTCTGGAACAATTTCATTCCAATCTCACCTGAAAGAAACAAAGTGATTATACTGAAAGATAAGAATGAAACAAAGGAAGAAAGGCAGGAAGAGATGGACAGAGGTAGAAGGAAGGAGCTCAAAGGAGAAAGGAGAAAGGGGAGGGGAGGGGAGGAGAGGGGAGGAGGAGAAGGTAGGAGAAAGGAAAGGAGGAAGGAAGGAGGAAGGAAGGGAAGGAGGGAGGAAGGGAAGGAGGGAGGAAGGGAAGGAGGGAGGAAGG
>NW_007727172.1:1727-8368 GCF_000696425.1 Galeopterus variegatus | reverse complement strand
AGGGAGGGGAGGGGAGAGGAGGGAGGGGAGGAGAGAGGAGGGAGGGGAGGGGAGGGGAAGGAAGGAAAATGAGGTCCATCAATCACAAAGGCTTGTATTAAGTCCCCAGAAAAAGATGAAATACTTGTGTATTCCTTATTGTCCACTCTTAGAAAAACAATAAAGATAGGCACGATATGATGATTTTTTAAAAATCATTGAATATTTTGTTTGTGTGAGAAGGAAGGGTGGGGAAAGGGATTAAAAAAATAAAATAGCAACAAGTAAAACATTCCACAGGGGCAAGCAATAGTATATCAAAAGTAAACAGAACATGTGGCAAAGAAAAAGAACCTATTTTACATGATTAAAAAAAAAAAATGACATCACATTTTTCACAAGGACACAATTTTAATAGTGACTTATATTAAGATGCAATGTCTGCTAAATTATAAAAATTGCTTTAAAAATATATTGACTCAATTATACTCATTTCCTTTCCCTTATGTATTGACATTTTTTTCAAATACTGCATATTGAAATAAATTCAAAACATGATCATTACAACATGTGGCAAATAACTTCATATCTGCCTAACATTGTTCTCAAATTTTAAACTAATGCTTAACGCATTAAACTTCATTGATGAAAATACTACATTCACATATTTCATAAAATCAGAGCTATAAGGGGCCTTAGAAAACAATCACACTTGCATGAAATGCTGACAAATAATTTACATATCATTTCTACACAGCATTCTGTTCACATCATGTATAATCTTGACATTATCAATTACAACTGTGGATACACTAATGTTGAACTTACAATTTTAATACTTAAAAGTCATTGTTCCTGTCCATCAACTGATGAATGGATAAACAAAATATGGTACACATTCATACAATGGAATTTATTTAACCATGATAAGGAATGGAGTACTGATACATGCTACAACATAGATGAATCTTGAAAACATGATGATGAATCTTGAAAACATGATGATGAATCTTAAAAACATGATGATGAATCTTGAAAACATGATAAGTGAAAGAATCCAGACACAAAAGGCCACATATTACATGATTTAATTCATATGAAACGCCCAAAATTGGCAAATCCATAGAGAGATAAAGTACATTAGTAGTTTCCAGGGGCTAGGGAAGTAGAGAATTGGGTGTGACTGCTAATAGACATGGTGTTTCTTTTTGGGGTGATAGAAATGTTCCGGAATTAGACAGTGGTGATAGTTGCACAACATAGTAAATATTCTAAAAACCACTGAATTGCACAATTTAAAATGGTGAAGGGCTAGCCATTTACTTCAGTTGGTTAATGCATGGTGTTATAACACCAAGGTCTAAGGGTTCAGATCCCCGTACCAGCTAGCTGAAAAAAACAAAACAAAATAAAAATAAAATTGTGAATTTCATCTTATGTAAACTTTATCTCAATTTCTTAAATTCAAAAAAAAACAAAGGTCAATATTACAATAAAAAGAATCAAGGCATTATAGTATGGCCATAATTAGTAGAATAAGAAATGAGTTCTCAATCATGAAGATGTCACATTAGGAGAATTACTAGGCAAGGAAAAATTTGATGATGTATTTAAGGGCACATTACAAGATAAAATTGCTGTTGCTGTTAAAACATGTAAAGAAGATCTTTCCCAGGAACTAAAATTAAAAATTTTTTTACAAGAAGCCAAAATCCTCAAGCAATATAATCATCCCAATATTGTCAAAATTATAGGAGTTCACACACAAAGACAGTCTATCTACATCACTAAGGAACTGGTTCCAGGAGACAATTTCCTATCCTTTCTGAGAAAGAAGGATGAACTAAAACTCAGTGAAATTTTCATTAGCTGCTGCTTCTGGATGACGTATCTCGAGTAAAAATTGTATACACAGGGACCTTGCTGCAAGAAACTGCCTGGAGGTGAAAATAATGTTCTGAAAATCAGTGACTTTGGAATGTCTCGTCAAAAGGATGGTGGTGTGTATTCATCTTCTGACTTAAAGCAGATTCCCATTAAATGGACAGCACCAGAAGCTCTTAAGTATGGGAGATATCGTTCTGAGAGTGACGCATGGAGCTTTGGCATCCTCTTCTGGGAGACCTTCAGCTTAGGGGTCTGTCCATACCCTGGAATGACAAATCAACAAACACAAGAGCACAAAGAAAGAGGATACTGGATGTCAGGCTCTCAGCAGTGTCCAGAGAGTATTTATAAATTAATGCTGAAGCACTGGGATTACAAACTTGAAAACCGCCCCCAAGTTTAGCGAACTTCAGAAAAAGTCAGTTGTCATCAATAAAAAAGTCACGCAGTGATGAAACAGTGCCAAATTTAGCCTTCAGTACTCTATCTTCAATAAAGTAACATTTTTCCTCCCATTAACATTTTCATACCACGTACCTGCAACATTTTCCTAAGTTTATTTTTTATTAACTATTTTTTTAAAACTATGTGCTGCTTTAACCATTGTAAATAAGAAAGTACAAGTTCTAAATGTAAGGGGTCACACAGATCTATCTTTTTCACACCTAAGACCGTTGATGTTTCTCAGTGGTTTTCTACTTCAGGCTCAATTCACAGTCTACTGTCCTCCATCACAGACACCTATACTCTATTGATGCTATAAACTGTATTTATTGGTAATAACCATGTTTGCAGGACACATTCCAAGAAAAGGTGTCCTTCTACTCTGCTGAGACAAGATTACATTTCTAAACATCAATTTATATTGGTAATTATCTAGACCTCTAGTTTTTTTTGTTTTTGCCAGAAATAGTCCCTGGTATATTAGTAAGGATGTCATTTCCCTGTGTTTTTCATCATGCCCTCTAGATGTCAGGGCATCAGAAAACTATGCACAAAATGTCCTCAAAGAGTACCCCTCCGAGTTGAGGAAGCTGATTTTAAATGATGTTTTAGACAGTTGTGACAGCAAAAATCAAGTTTGAAAAGCAGAGTAGTCTGGAAAAAAGAGCAGGTACTGTGTTGATCAAAATACAGAAGAAAAGGCAAATATAAAATCAGCCTTCTTATCAGAGGTATGCCTTTATAAACACACACACACTTTTTAATTTTATGATCAAATTCACCAAAAAGGTCCTAAGAAATGTTTCAGTCATTCATAGATTTCTCACAAAAGAGCCCTCTTAATGGCAACAAGAAATGTTTAAGAGGAGCTATAAAATATAAGCTCACTGAAATTATAGCTTACTTTTGGTTAAGTGTCTTCACCTCAAAGGAGGCATCCCAGAATTGTGTTCTCTCCCCCCTCCGCCCCCACCCGTACACACACACACACCCCAAGTAGAAAAGATAAAGACGATGTTTAAAAAGTCAAACAAACATTTATGAGGAAGAAAGAAGTTATAAGGAGAAAGGCATAGGGACAGCCGTCCTAATTCTACTTCACTCCTTCATTTATCCTTATACTGCAACCTAGGAACTCTTACAGCAAACACAGTTCCTGAGATCTTTCATGTGGATAAAGTATAACACAATTAAAACTAAAATTCTGTTAAGCTGAATCTCAACTGCACCCAGGGATGCCTCTTCAGGATAAGTATGTGTATAGGGGACAGTCACACTCAGGGGAAAATGTGGCATTAGAGCTTTTATAAGGACTTATGCTATGTTCAGATTTTTAAGAAGAAAAAGTAAAAAAAGAAAAAAAAAGCCTGTACTTTTGTGAATATTTGGTCTACCTTAAATGGAAAAGGAAGGAAACAGAAAACTCCTCCTGCTCTCTTCAACTGTTTGGAGCCTATAAATATCAGTGCACAGAACCCACAACCAGTACTTTTAAAGAGTATAAAGGATGAGAATGAAGAGAAAAATAGTTTATGTCTGTCATTTCAATCTCCTAACAAGAATTTTGTACACATTTAACAGTTACTACATACAGACCAAAAGGAAAGCATAATAAATGTGCCCTCAAAAAAATGTTGCAGCAGTTGGGCCAGCCCCGTGGCTCACTCGGGAGAGTGCGGGGCTGGGAGCGCCGAGGCTGCAGATTCAGATCCTATATAGGGATGGCAGTGCGTTCACTGGCAGAGCGTGGTGCAGACCACACCGTGCTGAGGGTTGCGATCCCCTTACCGGTCCAAAAAAAAAAAAAAAAATGTTGCAGCACACAAAGGAACTTCTTTTTAATCAGTATGGTGTTCCCTTCTATAAAATGGTGTAAAGAAACTGAACTTCCTTTTAATGGCAAAAAAATAGTCAGATTTGTTCCTCATCAATATTCACACTGATCCCAAAAGAGAAACACTTAATACCTCTGTACATAGCTCTCTAAGTAAAGTTAACAGAGTATCTAAAACATAGCAGGTAACAAAGAAAAATACTTGGTTGGTTGATTAGAAGGAAGGGATGCAGTTACTGCCTTCAACAAAACCACAATCTAGGGAGGGGATCTGTAACATATTCATATATACATACAAATGAGTAACTAGGACTCTGAAAACAAGCCCACATGTAAGCAATGGGAGGCTACCAAGGAAGAAACTTAATCAAACACTCCCTAACCCAATACATATTACTCAATACATATCCCAATACATATTGAGGAATATGCCTCAAAATGGCAATATATTCCTAAAAAAAGAAATCTCTCAGAGCTTAGAAGGTCAGTTTCTAAGTATGAACTGAAGGAAAAATAAAGACTTAGAGCACAAATTAAAAAATCAATTGTCTATGGGGGTCAGGAATGAACAGGGACTGCTTGAGATGAACTGTTAAAAAGGCCCTTGCTCTATCACAAGGGGAGGCAGAACCCAGGCAGGTCTAGCTGATTGTTGCCATGCAGAAATCAGGACACAATGTTGCCAGATGTTCCAATTCTTCAAGAGAAACTGAATTTGGATTTTGTCAATTCTGATTTCTAAAAGCAACCAATTAAACAAATTTTTAAAACACTGTGTGAATCCATGAAGACACATCTAATAAGGTGCATTCTGCCTGAGGGCTGAGAATTTGCAATCTTGGGTTTAGAGGATAAAAGACTTACGTTACATGTATGAGACTGGAGATCAGAAACGAACCTGCAAAATATATTTGGCCTTGTTGGAATGGAGGATTAGAATAGGAATGTAAAAATACAGATCGGGCTGGCCCGGTGGCGCACTGGACAGTGCGCCGCTTGGGAGCGCGGCGGCGCTCCTGCCGAGGGGTCGGATCCCATGTGGAGACCAGTTCCCGCTCACTGGCTGAGCGCAGTGTGGGCGCGACACCGAGGGTTGCGATCCTGTTACCGGTCAGTAAAAAAGACAAAAAGTAAAAAAGACAAAAAGGAAAAAAATAAATAAATAAATAAAATACAGATGGATAGGATAGAACTAACTGCTAATACTCTTTGATATCAAAGTCTTAAGTCCAAAATAATAAACAGCAAGAAGACTGACCTTCTCAAGGTCTGGGAACAAGTGTCAGCTTAGCAACAGCATCTGGTTCACAAAAGGACTCTCAAAAGTTTGCTGAATTCGACATCCATTAGTTGAGGACCACATATATCAAATTAAAACTGAGAAGCCAGGGCCGAGCCCGTGGCGCACTCGGGAGAGTGCGGCGCTGGGAGCGCAGCGACACTCCCGCCGCGGGTTCGGATCCTATATAGGAATGGCTGGTGCGCTCACTGGCTGAGCGCGGTGTGGGCGGCACCACACCAAGGGTTGTGATCTCCTTACCAGTCATGGAAAAAAAAAAAAAAAAAAAAAAAAAAAGACGAAAAAAAAAAATTGAGAAGCCAAAGGATGGTTCTTAGAGAACAAGTTTAATAGGCAGGAATTTTTAAAGAAGATTAAAGTAGGAGAAAAGGTTAAAGGCAAAGCAGCTAGTATATGTTCAAGAGACTAAATCAAGGAGAGGTAAGATGAATCTGAACAAAGACTTTACAGGTAACAGGGTTTTGCAACTAAAAATAGGAATAGAAGAAAACAGAGACTTTGGAAGGAATTTCATCTGGGTCACATTCATATTCCATATTTTCTTAATTCTTTATTTTTTATAATTTTTATTTTGTCAATATACAATGTAGTTGGTTACTATAGCCCATCACCGAAACCTCCCTCCCTCCTGCCTCTCCGCCCTCCCACCCAAGAATGTCCTTTCCGTTTGCTTGTTGTAACAACTTCAAAAGATT
Source organism: Galeopterus variegatus (assembly GCF_000696425.1). Classification (NCBI taxonomy): domain Eukaryota; kingdom Metazoa; phylum Chordata; class Mammalia; order Dermoptera; family Cynocephalidae; genus Galeopterus; species Galeopterus variegatus. The sequence continues at coordinate 2,229 of NW_007727172.1, read as the reverse complement.
GTAGTTGTTATATCTTCTTCTCCCCCCAACCCCTGATTCCTTTTTTGTGTGTGTATGTGAGTGAATTAATTAATTTATTTTTAGCTCCCACCAATAAGTGAGAACACATGGTATTTCTTTTTCTCTGCCTGACTCGTTTCACTTAATATTATTCTCTCAAGGTCCATCCATGTTGTTGCAAATGGCAGTATTTCATTCATTTTTATAGCTGAGTAGTATTCCATTGTGTAGATATACCACATTTTCCATATCCACTCATCCGATGATGGACATTTGGGCTGATTCCAGCTCTTGGCTATTGTGAAGAGTGCTGCAATGAACATTGGGAAACAAGTATACCTTCGACTTGATGATTTCCATTCCTTTGGATATATTCCCAGCAGTAGGATAGCTGGGTCATATGGCAGATCTATCTTCAACTGTTTGAGGAATGAATCTCCATACCATTTTCCATAGAGGCTGCACCATTTTGCAGTCTCATCAACAATGGATGATAGTTTCT
>NW_007727172.1:0-297 GCF_000696425.1 Galeopterus variegatus | reverse complement strand
CCCCAGTGAATAGGCTTGGTGCCTTTGTCAAAGATCAGATGGCAGTAAGTGTGTGTGTTGATTTCTGGATTCTCTTTTCTGTTCCATTGATCTGTGTGCCTGTTTTTATACCAGTACCATGCTGTTTTGGTTATTATAGCTTTGTAGTATAGTTTAAAGTCAGGTAGAGTAATGCTTCCAGCTTTATTTTTTTTTTGCTTAGCATTGCTTTGGCTATGCGTGGTCTTTTGTTATTACATATAAATGTCTGGAGAGTTCTTTCCATTTCTGAGAGAAATGTCATTGGAATTTTGATGG
>NW_007727171.1:460489-464172 GCF_000696425.1 Galeopterus variegatus | reverse complement strand
GAGAAGAGGTGGCTCCGTAGCAGGAGCACAGTACTCGCTGGGAAGGCCAGGCTCGAGATGGCTTCTGAGGACTGGAGAGATCTAAGAGTGTGTTCCTGGGGGTGGGTGTGAAACAGGAAGGGCCCAGGTTGCTGGGGCTGGGAAGGCGAGTGACTCATGAGCAGAATCTGCCAGCTAGACTAGCGCTTCTCCAATGCCAGCTGCCTACAGAATGCCCACATTTTAGAGGACAAGGAGCTATGCTACTTAAGCTCGTTTTTCTCTCTATGGCTACTTCCTTTTCAAATAGCCTTTTTGTTCCAACCCTGACTTAGGGGTGCTTCAGGAAGCCAAGAAGGTGGCCTTTGCCCTTTGGGAGTTTGGGAGGTGGAACAGTGCCCCCTTGAGGCGACGTGGTGCAGGCAGTGGTGAGGTTGACTCACATAAGGAAGTAGCTCTTTGTATAGGTCAAGCATGGTCAGATGGGCCTTTGCCCTTTGGGAGTTTGGGAGGTGGAACAGTGCCCCCTTGAGGCGACGTGGTGCAGACAGTGGTGAGGTTGAGTCACATAAGGAAGTAGCTCTTTGTATAGGTCAAGCATGGTCAGATATTGGCAATTTCACAAGGTTCCAAGTATTAAGGGATCAAAGTCTGGCCGCCCATCTCTACTGAGAGCGCCTCCTCTCTGTGCCAGTCTTGGAGCATCTGTTGTCATTTGTATTTTTTTGAAAGGAGACGATTCCTCAGCAATTCTCCCACCCAAGCCCCCCTCACCACCGAGGGACACGAATGCTGGGCGTGTGGCCTGGAGCAGCTGGGAGAAAAGCCTTGCCAGTCTGAAAAGAATCTACCTACTTCATGTGTCTATGGAATGTGTTTATTATATTCTAAATAAAATTTCCTAACCAAATACATGTGGTGAAACTGCTGCCCCACGAAGATGGACTTGGTCCGGCGGGTGTTCTCCTGGGAACGTGTCTCTCCCAGCTCCAGAAGCGCTGCCTACACTCCAACTCCGAGAGTCCGTCTCCTCCCCAGAACCTCCTGTCCCCTCACTGGCCTCTCCGTCTTGACCGCTTTGCCACCTCTCTTCATTTCCTCACGGTTGGTCGGCCCTCTCTGGCCTTCACTTGGGTCTCTGTCAAATGTGGTCCAGGCCAAGCATTTTGATTGTGATCACAATCACCCCCAGGCCCCAGACCGGCCACCACAGTAGACACCCCCTCACCCCCACGTCCTGGAGAGACCACTCCTCTGCCCCGAGTCACCCCACCGTCCTGAATAGACCCCACCCTCCTGGGTAGACCCCACAGTCCTGGGTAGACCCAACTCTGCTGGGTAGACCCCCACCCTCCTAAATAGACTCCACTCTCCTGGAGAGATACACCCTCCTGGGTAACCCCCCTCCTGGCGAGACCCCCCCCTCCTGGGTATGCCCTACTCACGAGGCTAACCCCCCACCTGCTTTCTCCCGGTGGGCTTCTGGGAGCAGTGCTGCTGTGAAAAGGACACCAAGCGACCCCCCACTTCCCGTTCCCCAGCCCCTCGTGGGCTCTCCTTGCAGCTCACAACAGTTTTTTCACTAGCTTGCCTGATGACAAGTATGTTCTGAGAGTGTCCTAATGATATAGATTTTGGGTTCCATCCCAGTTCTACTGAATCCAAGTCTCCGGGGGGCGTTTGGGAATCTGCATCTCCGCACGTGCGGCTGCCAGTGCCTCCCGGAGGGGCAGGCGAGCTTGGAAAGCGCAGCTGTGGCTCACGCGGGACGCCCAGCCTAGACCCCTCTGGAGCCATCAGGGGACTTTCCAGCTGCCCCTCCCAGCGCTGCCTCCCACCACCACCCAGCCAAACTCGGGCCGCTTCTTTCTCAGAGAAGATTAAGGCCATCTGCTCTGTGCTGCCCAAGTTTCCCACCCTCCACCCTCCAAAATTCTCCACATTTCCCATTCTTTCCCTATTTCTCCCTTCTCCTTGAAAATAAACATGTTCCCAAGGCTGACTTCCCTCCCCACGTCTGAACCCCTCCCACCCGGGCCGGTCTCCTCTGGCAAAGTGCCCGTCTGTGCCCTCTCTCCTGTACAATCACCGTTTCCTCCCTGGGGGATGTTTTTTTCAATTGGGCTTTTGTCTCCTCCCTAAAAAAACAAGATATCTCACAGTAACTGGGCTTCTCCCTCAAGCCTCCAGCTCATCTCCCACCTTCCCCTCGCTGCTCATTCCATCTCTCGGTGTAGGGTCTGGGTTTGCCTTTGCTTTCTGGTCTCATGTGTGCCTGTGCAAGGCTTTGCAAGGCCTCTGCAAAGAGCCCAGGTTAGGGGCAGAGCCGGGCTCTCTGCAGCACTGCAGTGTGGGAGAAAGCGAGGACTACACTCCGAGCTTGCCCCAGGACTGGGCAGCCACCTGGGTTTTGTTTTCCTTGACGCTGCTGTTCTGATCCAAGGCTGTATCTTTGGTATGTCCCTGCAAGTACACAGAGTCTGTCTTTGTATGAACAGCTAAAGAGAGCAAGAAAAACGACTGCTCTGTATGGGTCTGGAGGATAGAAAGTTGCTGAGGCCTACAAGTGGGTTTCCTAGCACAGATTACAAAAGAATCAGCCCCAGAAGAGACACTCAGGAACTATGGGGGATGTGGGCCAAATTCCACTCCAGCCTGGGCCGGTACCTGCGCTGATTCCGCCGCCCCCCGCCCCCCAGCACCGCCATGCAATTCTTGAAGTAACGGTGGACTCTCAGGGCTGCTCACCTTCCCCTGCTTTGCTTGATGATGAGAATCTCTGGGGCTTGTATGAACCCAGATAACAGATGGGCTGGAAAACCCATATTAGCGAAGACTCCCAGCTGATTCTGATGAGGAACCAAAGAGAAATCCCAGGAAAACCGAACCTCTGACCTCTCCCCTTCATGCTTTCTTCTGAAAGAACTTCTCCTGCAGCAGCTCTTTAGCTGTGATCTGTGAAGTGTGGTTGGGAGAGTTCTGCTGTAAAGACCTTCTTACTGAACCCTGACTCTGAATCTAGAACAGGCACAGAGGAAGGAGGTTGGCTAGATACCTAACTCTTATCTCTTCCACTTTTTTGTAGACATCTTATGAAATCTTTGATCAATGGAGAGCTGATCCAACAGAAGTTTAATAAGAGAAGAATATCTGAGAATAATGTCATTGGAATTTTGATAGGGATTGCATTGAATTTGTATATCACCTTGGGTAGTATGGACATTTTCACAATGATGATTCTTCCAGTCCAAGAGCATGGGATGTCTTTCCATCTTCTGGTAGCCTCTCTAATTTCTCTTATCAGTGATTTGTAGTTCTCATTATAGAGATTTTTCACATCCTTGGTTAATTCAATTTTTCTCAGAAAAATTGACATTTTTCTCAGAAATCGAAAAAACTATATATACAAATTCAATGCAATCCCCATCAAAATTCCAATGATATTTTTCTCAGAAATGGAAAAAACTATCCAGACATTTATATGGAATAACGAAAGACCACACATAGCCAAAGCAATGCTGAGCAAAAAAAATAAAGCAAAAAAAAAAAAAAAAATAACACTACCTGACTTTAAACTATACTACAAAGCTATAATAACCAAAACAGCATGGTACTATCCTAATAACAGAGACTCTGATCAAATGGCAGTAAGTGCGTGGGTTGATTTCAGGGTGCTCTATTCTATTCCATTGATCAGAAAAAAA
>NW_007727171.1:412488-459629 GCF_000696425.1 Galeopterus variegatus | reverse complement strand
AATTAACAGAGTTAAAAGACAACCAAGAAAGTGAGAGAAAATATTTTCAAAATATACATCTGACAAAGGATTAATATCAAGAATATACAAGGAACTGAAACAACTTTACAACAAAAAAACAAGTAACCTGATTCAAAAATGGGCAAAAGAGCTAAATAGGCATTTCTCAAAGGAAGATATATGAATGGCCAACAGACACATGAAAAAATGCTCAACATCACTCAGCATTCAGGAAATGCAAGTCAAAACCACACTGAGATACCATCTCACCCCAGTTAGGATGGCTAAAATCCAAAAGATTGTGAATGATAAATGCTGACAAGGTTGCAGAGAAAAAGGAACTCTCATACACTGTTGGTGGGACTGCGAAATGGTGCAACCTCTATGGAAAATGGTATGGAGGTTCCTCAAACAATTGCAGATAGATTTACCATATGGCCCAGCTATCCCACTGCTGGGAATATTCCCAGAGGAATGGAAATCATCAAGTCGAAGGTATACCCATTCTCCACTGTTCATCCAAAATGGTGCAGCCTCTATGAAAAATGGTAAGGACATTCCTCAAACAATTGCAGATAGATCTACCATATGACCCAGCTATCCCACTGCTGGGAATATACCCAGAGGAATGGAAATCATCGTGCTGAAGGGATACATGTACTCCAATGTTCATTGCAGCACTATTTATAATAGCTTAGAGTTGGAACCAGCCCAAATGTCCATCATCAGATGAGTGGATAACGAAACTGTGGTATATCTACACAATGGAATACTACTCTGCTATAAAAAAGAATGAAATACTGCCATTTGCAATGACATGGATGGACCTAGAGAGTACTATATTAAGTGAAACAAGTCAGGCACAGAAAGAGAAATACCACATGTTCTCACTTATTTGTGGGAGCTAAAAATAAATAAATAAATACACAAACAACCTGGGCGGGGGAGAAGACATAACAATTACAATTCTTTGAAGTTGATATGACAAGCGAACAGAAAGGACATTGTTGGGAGGGAGTGGGGAGAGGGAGGCAGAAGGGAGGTTTCGGTGATGGGCACAATAATCAACCACACTGTATATGGACAAAATAATAAAAAGAAAAAAAACTTAATAGCATATTTACATTATAGGGTTGTCTTGACTGAGTTATAAAAACACTCAGTGCTATGGTCAAGCCCCTGAAATAGATACCATATGGCAGAAAATCTCCAAAATGTGGGCTCAATTACAATTCCTTGAAGTTGATATGACAAGCGAACAGAAAGGACATTGTTGGGAGGGAGTGGGGAGAGGGAGGCAGAAGGGAGGTTTCGGTGATGGGCACAATAATCAACCACACTGTATATGGACAAAATAATAAAAAGAAAAAAAACTTAATAGCATATTTACATTATAGGGTTGTCTTGACTGAGTTATAAAAACACTCAGTGCTATGGTCAAGCCCCTGAAATAGATACCATATGGCAGAAAATCTCCAAAATGTGGGCTAGTATCATTCAGAGAAGATGTCCTTATGGATTTGTGACCAAATGAGAAAGGACAGTGTAGTGTTTAGATATGTGTTACTTTAAAGAAAAAAAAAAAGAAGTCTAATAAGAGAATAATAGACTTGGGTTTGGAGGATGGCTGAAAAGTCCCAGTAAACAAGGTGCTCACATAGAGCTTCTCCTCTAGGGGTCGCCTTTCTGGTGACTCCAGCCGGGAACGCCAGCCCTGAACCCTCCCCGTGTGCTCTCTCCGCCTCCCTACCTGTGTCTGCCACAGGTATCCCTGTATATCCCTGTAAATATTGCCACAAGCTCAGCCAATGAGTTATGCTTTGTGCATTTTTTGCATGATTCCTTCTTGTATCCATGGTGTCTAGCACAATTTTTGCTCATATTAGAGCTTCGCAAATGTCATTGATGAATCCAGGGCAGATATTTATTTATTTTTATGTCTAACATAAGCAATTTGTTTTTTTTTCTTTTCCTTTTTTGTCTTTTTTACTGACCAGTAACGGGATCGCAACCCTCGGTGTTGCGCCCGCACCGCGCTCAGCCAGTGAGCGGGAACCGGTCTCCACATGGGATCCGAACCCTCAGTGGGAGCGCCACCGAGCTCCCAAGCGGCGCACTCTCCAGTGCGCCACCGGGCATGCCCAAGCAATTTGTTTTTAAAAAAAAGAACCCTCAGTGGGAGCGCCACCGCGCTCCCAAGCGGCGCACTCTCCAGTGCGCCACCGGGCATGCCCAAGCAATTTGTTTTTAAAAAAAAGTATTATAAAATTCACAGACCAACGTAAGGCAAAGTGATTTATTGATTGATTTAGAGTTTTTGGGTAGAAAAGATGCAGGTACATACATATTTACCTATTGTCCTTTCAGTGTGAAGATTATTCTCAGTGGCTGAGCTCCATCTCTCTCTCTCTCTTTTGGTGACTGGCTGGTTCCAGGATTTGAACCCTTGACCTTGGTGTTATAACATTGTGCTACAACCAACTGAGCTAACCGGCCAGCCCATCCATCTCTTTTTGTTCAGATCCAGGAACCATCTCTTCATGGTTAGGATGCTTAAAAATCCTGGCTAATAGTATATTTCTCATGCAACGTGGCTATTGCTCACTGTGCCGTGGCTCTTGTGGACTTGTTCATTTGAAACAATGCCGACCTTCCTGCCCCTGCACTCCCTAACACCATGTGTTTAACGGTGGTTATGGTGTCACTCGCGGGGCCGCCCCACCCAGCATGTCTGTGCAGGTTGGCTCCTGTGGACTCTCTCAAAGTTGTTACTGTACTTTGCTGGTGGTGACCACAAGTGCAAATCTTACCCAGAATATTCAGAAAAATTGTGAATGATGGTTTGTCCTCAGGTTGTGAAATGCACCATTATGAATTTCGTGGTGTGAAGGTAAAAGACCGTCTTCCAACTGTGTCCCCTGGTGACTCTTCAGCCTGCCGTCCTAGAGGGCACTGTCTTTCCTGCTGATGCCACCCTTGACTTCCGCCCACCACAGCCAACATGGAGGGCAGGCCAGGGGCCCTGGGTGGACCAAGCACAAGGGTCCCATTCAGCAGGCGAGGCGTGGGCGAGGGCGGTGGCGGATTTCAGAGTGCAGCCACTCAGCAGCCCGAGATCCAAGAGGCACCTTCACAGCCACTGCTGTCCACCTCCTGTGCATACAGAGAGACTCCACACAGGTTCTGGAAATGCTTCTTTGTGGGTGTCATGGGCCCCTTCTCCCGAGGGGACACTTAGGAGAGGGAGGCTAGTAGAAAAGGGGCCAGAACGTGTATTCATTCTCCACTCTCCAGTCTGAGGCCCCCTCACCCCATCTCTTACCTGGGCAAATCTTGGTGTGTGACTCAAACCTTATTCCTGGAGGGTCCCAATACCGTTCTCAATCTGAAACTCCTGGGGGAATCTATTCACAGTTTCTATGAAGCACCCAATTGGATCCCTGGGTTCTGCAGGAATTCCTCCTGCCCACTGTGTAAAAGGAGCCCTTCCTTCCTGGCTGGTCAGGATCACTAGCCCCTGCCAGGATGGTGACTCTTCCTCTCACTCGCTGGTTGGCAGATGCAGGAGTCCAAGGTGTCCTGGTGGTAGCGATGGCTTTTAATTCAATGGGAAACACTAAACCCCCCGGTGGGCGATGCGAGTGATGGTTAGCAGGCCCCACTACTCCTTCCAGTCCTTGGTCCCCTGATCCATGCATTCTTCCTACGGGATGCACAGCACCATCGACATGTCTCCAATGTGATGTGTCCTGAAGGATGGCTTTCTGTCCTTTCAGGGGGTTGCCTCTGAGCTGTCACTTCAGTTGTACCTTTTGAAGGCTATTCCAGCATGTGATGAGGCTACTTCTGGGTGGCGTGGTATAGAGATGACCAGCAGGTCCCATGGTCATACGCCCACTCCTGCACCTCCCTCCCATGAAGTGGGTCCCCTGGTGTGATGCTAGGCTGTGTGGAATTCCATGTCTGCGGGTCAGACATTCTGTAAGCCTCTGGTAAGTGGTGCTGGCTGAAGCAAACCTGGACCTGGAATAGTTATCTACCATGTGAAGATGACCTGCTGCTCTTTGAGAATGGAAGGGATACAGTGGAACAGACTTGCCACCAAGCAGCCTGAGGTCAGGGTCTCAGCATCGGACTCTGTTGCTGGCAGTTTGGACATTCAGAGGCAGCAGTAGCTACACTGGCCTTGGTAAATGAGTCCATGCAGTTGTCTCCACATGTAGCCTCCATCTCTGCCACTGTGGCTACTTCATTCATGTGCCCAGTGCACCAGTCTAGGTTGACCAGTGATGGAGGCTGGCTAATGTCAATTCACCAGGTAGTTTTTGTATTAATATATTTGGGCACTCAGTGCCTCTTTTATGGCGGTACTTCCTGGGGGGTGTCATGTTATACAGAAATCTTCAGACTTGATGCTCTTGCCCATTGGTCCATACACATGCTTCAGCTGATCTCAGGGGAGCCCTGCCCTCAATATGGCCATAGGTGCAAGCTGGGGGAGGAGCCCTGGTGCAGCAGTGGTGGGTGACATGGGAGTCTGGGCTAGCAGCTCATGCAGCTTACCTGTGCCCTCTGTCTTGCCTGTCTTTGATCTGAAATGTACAGTCTTCAACCTATGATGCATATTGTCCCACTACTGACACCTCCAGCTCACAGGGGCTGCCAGATCACATGGCTCCAGTGACAGGTGTGCTTGCACTTCAGTTTGGACCTGCTGAATAGCTCTTTGCTACTCCAGGGTCCACTCAAAGTTAGCACCCTTTTGGGTCTCCCAGTGTGTGGGCTGGAGCAGCATTCCTAGGAGTGGAATGTGTTGCATTGGGCTTCCTTCTTCATTGTGAGGGATGCAAGATGCAGTGATTTTATTGAACTTTAGTGGGAATATTCAGGAGTGTCCCTGACTTTTGGACCCCTAAGAACTTCATTAAAATGCAGGTCTCTGAATCTTCATGGGCGTTTATCTCCCTTCCTCTCTAGTGCATGTATCTCACCAAGGTCTCTAATGAAATAGCCACCTGTTGTTTGTTCTGCCCAATCTGCAAGATGTCACAGTGTTCTGTGGGATGTTCAGATGGTCCACATATCTTTAGACTATTTTATGACAGAAGGAGGTGTAGAGTTTATAGAGTCTTGAGGAAAAGCTCTAATTGAATATTGTTTTCCATCCCACATGAATGCAAAGTATTTCTGATCCTCTTTCCTCATTGGAATTGAAAAGAACACATCTCCCAGGGCAAGAGCTGCATACCATGTGCTCACGGCCTCCCTGATCAGTTCTAGCAAAGACGCTGCTATGTTCAGCACAGCATCTGCTATCAGGGCTACGACTCGCTTCATCTTGCTGTGGGCTATAGTCATTCTCCAGGGTTCATCCAGTTTCTGGTGGGTAAGTCACCAGAGTGGTTCCTTAAATGGAGATATGATCAGTGTCACCACTGTACCCTTGAGGTCTTTAATGGTGGCACACATTTCTGCCGGCCCCATCAGAATGCAATGCTGATGGGGGCATTTTCAGAGGTTTCCACTTAGTATTCTCCACTATGATAGGTCTTACCCCATGGGCCAGGGACCCAATACTGAACCCGATCCAACTACCAAGTATGTCGATCCCCACTGTGCACTCAGAACTCAGTCCACAGCACGTCAGTGGACCCAGCAGGACCACTGAGAGCTGGACACTAGCCAGGACTCCTCTTAGTCCTGGCCCTGGGGGTCCCCACTCTGACAGGGGCTGTGTAACACTTTGGATACCCAAGCATTGGTGTCAACTCAGACCCTGTGTCCAATAATCCTTGAAATGGGTGGGTTTTCCGCTTTCCCCGGTGATTAGTCACCTAAGTAAACGTCCGTAGGTCCCTTGGGGTGAGGACTACTGCTGTGGATTGAATTGTGTCTCCTCAAGGAAGACCTGTTGAAGTCCTAACCCCTAGTACCTTAGAATGTGACCTTATTTGGAAATAAGAGTTTTTGTACATTTAACCAAGTTAAGACGGGGTCATTAGTGTGAATCTCACTCCAATATGACTGGGGACCTTATCAAATGGTGAAATTTGGACTGATACTTGCTGCACAGGAAGCTGTAAGGCTTGTATGAGACAGTGTCTGAGTGCACACTCCCCTTTCAGTGCCCAGGGCACAAATTCACAGTGGCACTTTCCCCCAGGGGGACTGATTCGCCTCTGGAACATTCACAATACAGTTTAGCAAGTGGTCTTTGAAATGAAATCTTATTCTCAAGCAGTACCAAGGCACCAGCCTATCCCTCTGTCCCCAGAAAACTCTTTGTTGGGAGTCCTAAGACACTGGCAGCTATGTTTAATGAGTACATTCTGTAACTTCCAGGTATTCTGTTAGGAAGCTATTATCCAAATAGTGCACAGCGAAACTTTGATTTATTGGGAAGACATTCATTTCCTTGGGTTCTTTGCCAATTTTTGGTTTAGGGAAGTAAAGGGTGGAGGCTCTGGTAGCCATGTAAAGAGGGGGGCGGAGTTGGATGTGTGTGTGTGTGGGTGGGGGTGCAGGGGTGGGTTGTGAAGGGCCTGTGTCTCTGTGGGGTGAGGGAAGGTGCATGCTTCTCCGAGGGTTCTCACAGCATCATGGGTCTGTGTCGATGTAGTGAAAGTGGGGAGATACTGTGTTGTGGTGTTCCTCTCCAAGCTCTTCTGTTTTTAGCCATAGAGTGAAGATGAAGGGAAAGGGAAAAAAATTCTGTCTGTCCATTTCTCTTTTATTCTCCCAACTAATTCGACTTGTCTTCTGCAGTGGTGGGTGGAATGGAAATTGATTCTCCTCAAAGCAGCCTGTGTTGTGGTCTAAGACACAATCACACACACATGCAACACACACATGCTCACGCATGCGTATGCATGCACACGCACACACACGTACAAAGCACACACGTGCACACACACACAGCCCACCCATGTTTTCAGCAGTGTTCATATAAGAGGTGTTGCAAAGAGACTGGAAGCATGCCATAGTTAGCAAAGCTCCAGGCTGTGCCCTGTCTTTTTTTTAAGGTATGTAATTTTATGATTCAACGTATGTACACACCCATGAGCCATCACCACAATCCACATAATGAGCATACACATTACCCCAAAAGTTTCCTCATGCCCCATTTTATTCCCTGCTTTCTGCTTCTCCTCACCACCCTTTATTTAATGAACTTGATTTTATTGAGCAAGACGAAAAAACATGACAAAGGGAACACACATGTAGCTACCACCATGGCTGAGATGGAGGCCCGGCAGCATGTGCGGTGTGGGCATTGGTGGTTTACCAGCTGACACACACACAGCATCTGATAATGGCACCATCTTCCCATTGTTTTATCTAAGAAAAATTTTTCTTTTTGCCTGATGAGGAAATGAGCCTCCTTCTCTTTGCTTCCTCCTCCCCCCCGATAGCTGTCTACATACACATTTCTCAATTTAATGCTTTGGTGTTGAGGAAAGCAAATTCTTATAATTTTCAGGCATATACGCCTTCTGTCTCTAATGCTTGTTGACTCTGAAAAAGAATCCTAAGACTGCTTGCCTTTGACAGCCTCAGGAAAGTCTTCCAAGGAAGAACCTGGGTCAGGGATATCTCTCAGTGTATCTGTAACAGCCCATGGTGGCTACTCAGTGAAAATGTGGGATTTCTATATTTCCCTTATGCTGCTTTTGCGTCTTCTCTTGCTCCTCGTTTGGTACCTGCATGTTGATTTCAGTCGATTATTTCATATAAGGGTCGGTATGCATTTAAAGAGGTGATTGTGTGTGTGCTGAGAAGGGGAAGGAAGCAAGGGGGGAGAGGAGGGCAAACACAGGGGAAGAAAGAGTTTGTGCCATTCCTGCTGGGCCAGCAACTTCTGCCCGCATTAGGGGTGAAGATGCTGGAGGGGCTGCCACTTTCTGAAGCAGTGGTTTGGTGGAATAGGCCAGTGAGGCTCTTGAGTGTGTGGAGGGCAGAGGTGTCAGGATAGGGAGCCAGTTACAGAGGACTCGGAATTGCAGAATGAGAAGTGTGCATTGAAGGGCTGGCAAAAAGCAAAGGAAGCCGTGTGTGCCAGGGAGCACCAGGGAGTGCCAGCGCAGGCTGGACTGAAGCGGGGAGCCTGTGTGAGGGGAGGTGCATGGCCGCCGAGGCATGGGGGCTGCTCCAGCAGGGATGCCATGGACATTTCAGAGGTCTGTGACTCACCCATGACTGGATCAGGAGTCCAGGAAGCGGGGGAAGACAGGGACAGTCAGCTCTCAGCAAGGAGGGGGAGGTCTGGAAGGGAAGCAGGAAGCAGCTCACAGAGGAGGACAAGTTTACTTTAGGCACATAGAGCTGGAAGTGCCCTAGAATGCCTGGGAGGGAATGTTCAGTCTTTTCACTGCAGGTGTGGGTCACACCTTCAAGAGAAGAAGTTGGACTGAAGATGTGGATAGGAGCATTGTCCGAAGTGAAAACAGACCGTGAGAGGAGATGAGATCCCCAAGGGATCATGACTAAGTAAAAAATTTAGATCTCTTAGATCCGTCTTGTCATTTTTATTTGTAGGATATGTATCTGTTATGGGATGAATTGCCCTCCCCACCAACCCCCCAAATTCCCATCTTGAAGCCCTAAGCTCCTTACACTTCAGACTGTGAGTGTATGGAGATGTGGTCTTTAAAGAGATAATTAAGGTGAGATGAGGTCTTGAGAATGAGTCTTAGTCCAATATGATGGGTGTCCTTATAAGAAGAGGCGATTTGGACTCACACACACACAGAAGGAAGACCATGAAGACACAAGGAGAAGACGACCGTCTACAAGCCAAGGAGAGAGTCCTCAGGAGAAACCAGCCCTGCAGAAACCCTGATCTCAGACTTTCAGCCTCCAGAACTGAGACAGTAAGTGTTTGTTCTTTAAGCCACCCAATCTGTGGTATTTAGTTATGGCAGCCCTAGCAAACTAAAACATTTTTATCTCTATATATCCATATCCATGCCCATATACCTACACACACATATATATAGCCATCTACGTGTGTATGTATACATACATATATGAGTGTACTTCAAAAAATTCATGGAAAAATAGAATTGAAAGATAATACAAATCTTTCCATGAACTTTTTGAAGTACCCTTGTATATACTCACACATATATATACATACACATATATACACTATAGAAAGTTACTTCAAAAAGTTCATGGAAAGATTTTCTTTATATTTCAATTCTGTTTTTCCACAAACTTTTTAAAGACAGCAAAGACACATCATATTAGCAGTGATGATTTTCTGAAAATAAAGATAATTTAGATGACTTGATTATAGTTTTCATGCCCAATGAGTTTTCTAAGGTCTATGCACAACTTATGCAGCACCTCGTTCCCCTGAAGTGTGCCTTCATGAAATTAAATGAGTAAGGAAAAAATATGGAGCACATCTGCCTAATATCCACATTAGCAGAATTCCCTAGATGTGTACTTCTTTTTTTTTTTTCCTTTTTGTCTTTTTTACTGACCGGTAATGGGATCGCAACCCTCGGTGTCGCGCACGTACCGGGGACCAGCAACGGGATCGCAACCCTCGGTGTTGCGCCCGCACCACGCTCAGCCAGTGAGCGGGAACTGGTCTCCACATGGGATCCGAACCCTCGGCGGGAGCACCTCCGCGCTCCCAAGCGGCGCACTCTCCAGTGCACCACCGGGCCGGCCCTAGATGTGTACTTCTGATGTGATGATGAAAAATAGTGGTTGTCACACTGATGGGTCACCTTCCCACCTGGTTCTTGTGATTGGGGACTGCTGTGTCCAGTGCCCATCTCATCCCTTACATTCTCCTTGGCCCTGCCTCGGGAGCCTGTAGGTGCATAAAGGGAAGGTGGGTGCTGCTTTACTGGCCAGGCCTATCTGGACACATGAGCATATGGCACTTGAGCATATGCAGAAGCCAAGCTCAGAAGGGCAAAGTCTTCATGGTCGTCAAAAGTCTTGTTGACCCTCCCCTTCTAAAGTTCTACCTGTGCCAAAGTTGTTAGGAGACAATGCAGTGTAAGGAAATGCCAGCACAGTGCCTCGTATGGAGGAAGCTGTCAATCATTATCAGCATTAACCATTTTTATTGCACACTTGCCATTGCCCTCCCTTGACTGCAAGCCAAGTGAGGGAAAGATCCACGTAACCTTGGTATTCAGATCCCTTACACAACTCTGTCCTGGCAGGGGCAATAATGTTCGTCAAATGATTCAAGTAGGACAACAGAATTTTCTTTGCAACGTCACAGCATTACAAACCATCTTTGTTTTGCATGGCAGTGTGAGACTGTAGAAATAGCTCTGCAAGCTGAAACTCTGCACAGCTATTTAAAAGTAATGAGGAGCATTAAAATCGTTTCATGACGTTCAGAATTTTTGTTTAGGCATTAAGAATTCTCTTATTGTTGGTTATAAATATATAAGGAAATTTAAAAATAGCAAAACTAATATTTAGCATGCTGTAATTTGACATTAGAAACATTGAGAAACAGTTTCATTGCTTTGTAAAAAACTTATCCAGAGGAAATTGAGCAGTGTTTGCCTTCTTCTCATCCTAAAACTTACAGCGTGGACCAGGCATCTTTCCTATGCCTTGGTTAAGGGTCACACTCCTTTCAAAATTTGGATAAGCCTCCAACATTTTATCCTTCGCACTATCAGTGCTGTGAAGGATCTCCAAGAGAATTCCTTTAATAGGAAGTTTTTTTTTTGCCAGCCTTTTCATTGTACGTCCCTCTGGCCTCACATCCAGAATCTCTCAAAAGACATAAGCATCAACGTTCCACCATCAGCTCTTCCTTCTCTAATCCACCCACATCTGATTCCACTGTCACTACTGGCATCATCACTTTCTGTTTCGTTGCTACCCTCCCATCTTTGTTGGCTCATTTCGTCTTTCGGGCACCCATTTCTGTAAGATGTCACATGGGTTCATCACTGGGAGACAGGAGACAGCACTACTGCACACCTGCTGCCCGTGCGTGACTGACAACAGGTGTGCAGCGACCAGTCGCCCGTGGACCTTAGGGTGGTCGGTTACCCATCATGATGCACGTCTGTTATTTATGTGGTGGTCTGAGGCTGACGACCAAGCAGCAGAGTTTGTACTCTGCGCAATTACTCACAGGTCGTGTACTGCGGTAACTGAAATTGGAACCATGTTGTTGGGGGACGGGTGTTACTTAACCTCAGTTACCACCATGCATTTGGGAAATACACAAGGTGTGAACTGCCTGAATATTCCATAACGTGATGTGTGCCTGGTACACGAGGCATATATGACCACTGAGATTTTTTTATTATTCTCGACCTTTAATTTATAGAAGTTCTTGTTGACAGTATCAGGTTGTTCATGTGTGAATGAGCTTTACTTCTCTGAGAAGTAGAATGAGAAAAGGCATTCTTGATCCTCCTCTTTGAATCTACTACTCAAAAGGTATCTGAGGGAAATTTGCTTACTTGGTAGATACTGTAGAAGCTTTCCTGCAGCATTACCCAGATTGTGTTTCTGGATGGTGATGAAGCATTGGGAAACAAGCATTGGACCTAAGGAAGTTCCAGTCCTTCTAGGAGAATTAATATGTTAATGTGCATCGTGAATCTCCCTGAGATAGATCATGTTTCCTGGATTCCAAACTGCTATCACTTAAAAAGCATCATAAGGTTCATAACAGCTTTATTGGAAATGCCTTAGTTTGCTAGAGCTGCCATAACAAATACCAAGACTGGGGGGCTTAAACCACAGAAATTTATTGTCTCACAGCTCTGGAGGCAGGAAGTCCAAAATCAAGGTGTCGGCCGGATTGGTTTCTCCTGAGGCCTCTCTCTGTGGCTTGCAGAAGGTCACCTTCTCGCTGTGTCCTTCCCTGGCCTTTCCTCCATGTGTGAGCATCCTTGATGTGTCTGTGTCCAAATTTTCTCTTCTTAGAAGGACATCAGTCAGATTGAACTAGGGCTTACCATCATGACCTTATTTTAACTTAATCACCTCTCCACATACAGCTACATTCTGAGGACTGGGGGGTTAGGGCTTCAACAAGTGAATTTGGAAAGGACACAATTCAGCCCATAGCAGGCGGTAAGGAAACACTGCACACTAATTGTAAGATAAATTCTGGTTTTAGAAATGTTGAGGAAGGGGAAAAAGTGAGTGTTAGACTCAAGGAAATGTGGAAATGTAATTTATCTGACCCTGGCACAGTTTTGTGCATGGATTATCTCATTGAAGTGGTTTCTATGGATCTTACTTAATATAAAATGCTGAAGTGGCTGGTAAATAGACAATTGGATATAGCACCATCATTCTGCAAAATTCTCATGTAGATAAATATACCTATTAAACTTAGATTTTGTTTGAGGTTTCACTGAATGTCTAAATATGTTTACAGAAGTTGTAAAGGTTGGGCATCCCTAATCTGAAAATTCAAAATCCAAAATACTCCAAAATCCAAAACTTTTTGATCACTGACATGACACTCAAAGGCTGTGCTCATTGGAGCATTTTGGATTTTGGATTTTCAGATAAGGGATGCTCAACCAGTATGTGTTCTGCAAATATTCTAAAACCTGAAAAAATCCAAAACCCAGAAGAAACACTTCTGGTCTCAAGCATTTCAGATAAGAGATACTCAGCCTACGTGGCAGTGTTCAGAAGTTGAAAGTTTTGGCTTCTAAACACCAGTTTAAGAAGAGCCCTTCTTCATTGTCACTTGCAAAATAGTCTTCCCAGTGGGGATTGGCCCTTCCTTTTATGATGCTCTCCCCATGCAGGGCTGCTTGGGTGATGCATCTGCACCTCGTTAGTCAGGAATTTTTGGGTTGCGCATGAAAAAAATCTTAACTTGGAACAGCATGGGCAAAATAGGAATTTAACTGAAAGAGTTCCCAGGGACTGCACACTGGACAGCTTTGTGCCCTGTCATGCATTTTCTCGATCACATCTCTCATCGCAGCAGCAGCTTCAACCCACTTTCTGCTGAGAACGCCTTGCCTTACTTGGGCAGCCTTGAGCCTCCTACCAAGGTTCTCCTAAACCATGGGGAGGGGCACTGGCAGGACCCCACCCAACACTCACATATGCTTAACCTGGGAATGGAGCTTGGGGACAGGAGCCAATGGATCAATGCTCCTGCTTTTCATGCTTCAGGTGTCGCCCTGAAAGCCCTAACAAGATCTTTCTCTGGACATCCACCTCGGTGGCCAACTTGCCAACACATGCATATGTTGACTTTTTCTCCTTCCCTCACTTCTGCTCCTTCTTCCCAAATAAACTACTGCATGCAAGGCTCTACTTTAGGAGAAACCCAGGCTAAGACAGAGGAGGTGTTATGACTAGACAGGTCTGAGTCCTGGATCTTTGCCTGGGCTCCCAAATAGAACAGAGATGAGGTGGGTATTGTGGGGAGAGTGGAGAAGGTGCAGATGTCCAAAGGAAAGTGGTGCTATCACCACAGCAGAGGAAGTAAAACGTGCACAGACCAAAAACAGGAGAGACACAGGGAGACAGAGAGAACATTATCCATTACATCTACCAAGGCCTTCAGTAGCGGTAGAAAACAGACTCCTAGGAATATGGTTTCCTGAAGGGTCAGGTTGAAAGTTCACCCACAATTATGCCATAGTGAGATTTAGTATTCTCTCCATGTTCCACCCGTTAGAGCATACAAACCAGTCCCATTTCCCAGATTCTTAATCCTCATGATGCCCTTGTAGAGGGGGTAAGCCTGTTACTCCCATTACAGAGATGGGAAACCAAGGCCAAATGATTCACTGATCTCCCAGAGCCATAAAAGAAAGTCATTGCTGAACTGGGATTGTGTTTTGGGCTTCCTGTCCACTGTGGCTGTGCCCTTCCTTTCACTGGAACCAACTCCAGGGAGAAGGTTTGCTGGGTTTCCTGGAAGGCAGAGGTTTGCACCCTCACACCTTTGCTGTGGCATTTCCCATGGGTGCAGCAAGAGATGCTGCAGCTGGTGTGCCTGGGGCGGGGTGGGGTGCAGAGCCACACTGAGCAAGCTAGGCTCAGGATCTGTGTCACCACCCACCGTTCACCCGTGACCAGACCTGCCACTGCTGGAGAAGAGTCTGACTCCATCCAAGAATGTCAAAAGGCAGGACTGAACTCATTTCTCTTCAGACTTGAGTCATGATAATAAACAAGGACGTTTGTAGCAGAAAGAAAAAAAAAATTGCCCCCAATGTTGAGCTATTATTTTTCATTGTGTTGGTGGAAAATATGACCTTCAAGAGTATTTGTCTCTACTCATGAATCTCAGTGAAATACAGACAAAAATAGGTTTCAATTTTGTTTCTTTGTTTTTTCCTTAGGATAGTTCTGATTTATTTTCACCCATTGGGGTGATGCCTGGGACGGTATATTGAGGGCGGAATAAATGGAGGGACCAAAATGTATTCGGCTTTTATTAATGGCATTTACATGTGTTACTTTATTTGCTCCTTATGACAACCCTGTGAGACATGTTCTGTAATCACCCTTTTTACAGATGAGCAATCTGGAGCTTAGAGAGGTTAAGTAACAGGATTATCAGTGGGCAAGTTAAATGGAAAACCACTCTCCAAACCCAGCTGGGCCAGACCCCAAAGCCTGCGCTATTTCTGCTGCACAGAGCATCCCCAGCCTTCAGAACCTGCGTGCGTCCCAGCTTCCCACACGCTCACGCACACTGCGTGCTGGCCACCCGTGCACGTTCTGCCACGGTAACCCCACATCAGGGATGTCTGGCATTTTTTTAAAAAACGTGCTTTTGCGCCCGCCTGGTGGCGCACTCGGTAGAGTGCGGCGCTTGGGAGTGCAGCGGCGCTCCCACCGAGGGTTCGGATCCCATATAGAGACCAGTCCGCTCACTGGTTGAGCGCGGTGCGGGCGTGACACTGAGGGTTGCGATCCCGTTACCGGTCACGAAAAAAAGACAAAAAGGAAAAAAAAAAAAAAACGTGCTTTTTCCTACTTTTTATTATGGATGTTAGATTTTTCTCCTTCCCTGAAAGTTATCTTTGGACACATATATATATATATTAATATGTGTGGTTGGGGTCAGGGGAGAAATGGAGGGAAGAGAATAGAAGTACGTGCTGAATTTGAGGGACCATATTTCACAGATTCTAAGAGGAACGCTGTCTCGTACTTTAACCGCTCTGAAATCTCCAGGCCTTCTATCTGCTGTCGGCTAGGCAGCTGTGTGACATAGTTGTCATGGCATCAAAGCTCAGAGAACAGGAGTCAGAGGCTTGCAGGAAAATCCTGAACACAGTTGTGGAGCACTTTTAAAAGAAATTCGGCCTCACCAAAAATCTCATGAGAAGCTCTCCATGGCTCACACGCAATAGTGTCCAGTAAGACTTGGACATAAAATTCTTGAATCAGAGAGTGACTCCAGAGTGGATTCTGAATGTGACGTTTTAGGCATACTTTAGCTCATTTACTTACCTACAGTTCCCTTTTCGTGTATGCACAAGATTAACATATGATTAAAAAACTCTTCATCCAAATAGATCTAAAAGAGCTCTTTGAATACATTTAAAAGAAAAATTCTAAGTATAAGGGCTTGTGACATATATAGTTATTTGTGAACGTTTTTCCTTTCTTAGTCCCTCATTAAGTAATAGTGCATCTTACACTGAGTTTTAGACTCCATAAAATATGGTAGCTTTTGCTCATGTTTCCATAGTCATCAATCTGCTTCTAATGTATTCATGGAAAAATATGTGAGCCATCTTGCCATTAAACTATTTTCGAAATCTCATGGAAGCCGGCCAATGTTTTTGCAATTTAGCTAAGAAACTCTCTTGCTCTGGGGAGGGGAAGTTCCAATATTGTCAGGCACTGTTTCTGGATATATTTTTGGTTAAGTGTTTGTTAATCCTGGCATTTGTCTAAAACAAAACAAAACAAAAAATGAAAGGTGAGCACAATTAAAATGCTTGCATTATAAAGCCTAGAGGACAAAAGTCATTCGTGCAAGGCTGGTCTGGCTTTTATAGAAACACTGTAGTTCAGAAGCCTTGCCCTGTGGCTCCAGTGCTGACTGCCTCTCAGTTAGCAATCTGTGCTTTCTCTAGTTCCCTTGGTTTGTCCCATGGTTTTATTTATTAGTATATTTAAATACACAATTTTAACCTTTTCATTGGTGCTTGCAGATGTGTTTATATTATTTTTGCATTTAGAAAAATGCCATTATATCATAAAAATATTTCAACCTTAAATTACTTCCCACAAACTTCAAGTTTCATGCAGTTCATATCTGGGCATAAAGAGAAGTCAATGTATTCTGGCCTGAAGGGCACTGGACTTTGGTTTTTGCTACAGTTTTAAAGATGGCAAATGCCCCACATGAACAAAGTAGATCCATTCTTTCCATTTTCTGCCATCTTTTAGTATGGCCACTGCCATGTGTCCCTTAAGTTTGGGCCGATAGTAATTTCTAGGCTTGGAGGAACCTGCAGTTCCAAGAAAGCAGGATGCGGACATCCCATGAGTTCTAACACCTGCATTAAACGTAGCCCCCGTCTAAAAAGAGCTCCCAGATCTGGGACTTGCTGCCCTGTAGGCCTCTTGAACAAATGACCCCTCTCCCTGTGGCCCCCAACACTGAAGTGAAGAGCTTGGGGGTACCCCCTCCCTGCCCATCATGGTGGGGAACCCAGCCTTTCCCTGTGTTTCCACTCTCCTCTCTGCTGTCCGGGAACCCCAGTCTGGAGCCATAGAATTTGCTCCCATTGTCACAATACCTTGAAGGAAGAAGGGTTTCAGCCTTCCTGATCAGGTGGCTCCTCTACTTAAAACCTTTAAATGACACCCTGTTACTCTCAGGGTAAAGTCCAAACTCCTAAAGTGGCTTCCCAAAACCCTTCACCATCTCACAGGATTTCCGTACACCTTCCATCTCTTCTCCCTCCGTTCCCTGGCCCTTCTCGTTAATTCTCTGAATTCAGAGTCATTCTGAACTTGGCTTGATTCCCCCAAATGTGCTAGGCTCTCCCTGGCTTCTCCGCCTCTGCACGAAGACTAGTGTGCGTTCAACTGGCTTTTGAGGGAGTCCTGGAAAAACACCCACCCCAAGCCTCCAGATTTTGATGGAAAAACACATTCCAAACCAATGTTTAGAGAACAGTTTGCTGTAATTTGCACAGGTTTTGCTAAAGGAACCCAGTCTGGGCCTGGCAGCTACCTCCTTCCTGCTGTGAGACTCCTTCAGAGCTTTGGAAGTTTCTGCACAGAGGGCTGAGCCTTTCTGCCCCTGCCTTGTCGGGCATGTGAAGTCATTTGGAATAGGTCTGGGTGAACATTGATGAACTCGGACTTGGCAGTGCAGGTTCCCATGAGACAGCAGGACAGGAACGGGGTGAGCACATACACCTCACAACGCTGGAGGCCACACCTAGTGCACCTGCAAAGACACCTGGGGCTGGTGCAAGCTCATTCTCAGTGGTTAATAGGTGTGAAATTGGTATTTATCAGCAATGGCTTTTTCATGGTGTGGCTTCTCTGAGTTACCACCTTCTTTCTAACCCTGGCAGGACACCTTCCCTTCCCTGTAGTTCAAATATGTGCTCCAGCCTCAGCTTAGTCTCTGATGCCATATAAGCAAACATTTCTTAGTGACGCTTATGAAAATCACCAGGTGACTTTTCTCTGGCCATAGTGAAAGCAGAGGCTGCTCAGGGGAGCCCTGGAATGGTGCGCCAGAGTCAGGCCATCCCGAGGGGCGCAGAGTCTGAGGGGACTGAGCCCCACGGGGCCCTCTGAAGCACTTTCAGGCAGGTGAAAAAAGGCGTCTTGGCTGAAGCAAAGAAGTGATTCTCAGCAGAGCCGGTGGGTGTGTGGAAGACGGACGAGGGCCCCTCTCTGCCTGTGTGTGTGTGTGCGCGTGTGCGTGCACGTGTGTGCGCATGTGTGTGTGCGTGTGCACGCGTGTGTGCGTGTGTGCATGTGTGTGCGCGTGTGCACGTGTGTGCGCGTGCGCATGTGTGCATGTGCACGTGTGTGTGCGTGCGTGTGCGTGTGCACGTGTGTGCGTGCGCGCGCATGTGTGCATGTGCACGTGTGTGTGTGCGTGTGTGTGCATGTGTGTGTATAGACTGTGTGTATGATGAGCCTCAGGGCCTGTTAGCATCTGCCGTGACTTTGCTTGGTCTCCTGACCATTGCTCAGGTCCTCTCAGCCTGTGACAGCTACTGTTGATGGAGCACTGCAGCAGGCACTGGCTTTCACCCCCTCGTGTCATGTTACTTCACTGTCACCACGGCCCGAGGTAAGGACTATTCTCTACGCATGAGGAAATGGAGGTTTGGGAGCTGAGGCTACTTTTCCAAATCTTGAAGCCAGGTCCTTTGGCAACCACAACCCGCGGGTTATTCCACCATCATTGGTCTCCCCAGGGAACATATGGAGGCGGGGGCTGCTTCCCTGCAAATACTACAAAGGGCTTTTGCAGTAGAGAAAGGGACTTTTCCTCAGCATTCTTCAAGATATACTGTCAGAAATTCAGTAAACACGCCCCATGCTGAGATTCAGGGCTAGAAAACCTATTCAACTTGAGGCCTTCCTATCGTCTTGTTTTCATGGCCACTTCTAAATTCATTTAGCCAGGTTACTCGCCTGC
This sequence comes from Galeopterus variegatus, assembly GCF_000696425.1. NCBI lineage: Eukaryota > Metazoa > Chordata > Mammalia > Dermoptera > Cynocephalidae > Galeopterus > Galeopterus variegatus. The sequence goes on along the minus strand of NW_007727171.1, from coordinate 441,007 downwards.
TTAAAGCCTTTTCATGGTGCACTCAGGGTAAGGTCCTGACTCCTCGTGTGGCTTTCCAAATCCTTTGGAACCCTTCCTTGTCTGAGCAGGCACACTAAGGTTTTGCAGTTTAAAAGGTGGCAATAATGCCATTTTAATTAAACGTCTCTCGGGAAAGCCTCCATCAGACCTGTGTGTGCATGAGAAAGACAGTGGGTGTTGCAGCTGGGAAGCCATGTGGTCTGAGTGACTCAGGACCCGGGAACATCACTCACCTCAGCAGACGCATTATTCAGCCCCTTGCCATTTCCTGCAGAATCCCTCACGTGCTCAGCCTCCCGGGGTTGGGATCAGTCTAGCAGCTGGGCTTGGTACTCCGCCTTTGTACCCTTCCCACCACCCTGGGGGGAGTTCTGATGGTGTGTGGGCTTCAGCAGGGAGAATTTGCCCACTCTGCTTCCTAAAATACACAGCTGCAGTTTGCTGCTGCAAAAATATTTATTGAAGGTCTGGCTATAGCTGGGAGAGTTTGACAACTTGTAAGGCACATTCTTTATCTGCAGGATGAGGTTAGTTTCTGTTCGGGCCTGGTGTTTTTGAAAGGAGGAAATCACTTTCATAAGCATCAGATTAGATCCAGGAAGCATCCGCAGGACAATGAGAAGCCGACAGAGGCAGAGCAGAAGGATTTTGTCATTGGTGACTACTGCCACCTCCTGGCTGAGCTTCTGAATACGTAGCATGGGCTTCCTGGGTGAACGTAAAGCTTTCTCAGTGGCCTCCCTGTCCCGGCTCTCTTTCTAGTTCTTGGTGGTGCAAAAGGGACATGAAAGTCGTCATTTTTTAGATAGAGTATTTATGGGTGTATTTCATACTAACACAGGAAGGGGAGTAAAGTCATAGTGGACTTTCCTCCTCTGAGGAAATAGGGAAAACAATTCATCAGGGCAATTTATTATGCCACCTTCTCACTCAGTGTTAGCTTTGTCCCGAGTAAGGGTGGAGTCCTTATTTGAGTTTCTAAGTCCTCCTACCAACTCTGTGAAGCTGACTGCTTAGCGGACTCAGGGAAATCTACCCATCATTCTGGAAAATCAGTGCAAAATTAAGGAATTGAAGTGAAAATTGCAATATAAAAAATTATTGGGTTAAGGCACATCTTTAAATTATGCAACAAAAAAATGTAAGATTTGGTACCCATCTTCTTTATTATTTCATATTAGTTTTATACCTACTCTCTTGAAATGTAAAATCTAAGTTAGGCAGAGGATTATTATAGCATACATACAATACACATACCTTGACCGATAGGATTTTCAGTGATTTAAATTATATTTTGGGGGGAGATAGTATTCCGTCTTTCATATCAAAAGTGCTGAGATCCATAAGGGGACAATTTCAGAACTATATTAACTATATTAAGGATACCTCCTCAGTAACGGAAACCCCAGATTTTTGCTGACCTCAAGGCCACTGTGTTAGTCTAGGTCCCAGCATGTGAGGAATTTGTCAGGGGACTGTCTGTTAGAAAAGATGGGGAGACAGCTAGAGAAAGGCTGGGAAGGACACCAGACCACAGTGCAGGTCTGACCCCAACTTCCCAAAATTCTCTTATTAGTATCTACTCTAGAGTCACTTAACCATGTGCCCAAGGAGACAAGTACAAGGATCTTCACTAAAATGTTATTTGTTAACAGCGAAAAGTTCAAAACCTCCTAAATATTCATAAAAATAAGAACGGCTAAATAAATAATCCTTTCTATGGAAGACCATGCTGCAATTTTCTAAAACAAGATGGACCTACTTGTACTGACATAAAACATTTTCTAAGCCATATTGTTCAGTGAAATAATGTATAAAAACTCATTTATGTTAAAATGCATACACACAGATATCTTTTCTATGGGCAATGCTATGGAGAAGTCTGGAAGTACACACATTGCATTGTTAATAGAGACAGTACTAAGATAGCGGGCACTGGGAGGGGGGAAGGTGGGAGGGAGGGAGGGAGGAAGGAGGGAGGGGGAAGGAGGGAGGGAAAGAGCTGGATGGAAGCATCTTGGGCTACAGAGTAGTTCTAAGGGAAGTTTGGTGAGGCTGGCAGGATCCTTGTGATAAGTAAATTTCAAAAATAACCCCCAACAATCCCTGCCTCCTGGTAATCAAGCCCTTGTATAATCCCTTCCCTTTGAGAGCGGGCTGGACCTAATGACTGGCCTCTAATGAGTAGCATATGGCAAAAGTGATGGTGTGTCACTTCCATGATGTCATCTTGCTGAACTCTCTCTCTGGTTGAATCTTGTTTTGATGAGGCCAGCTTCCACGTTAGAGAGTCTCATGTAACAAGGAAGTACGTGCCACCTCTAGCCAACACCCAAGAAAGAGCTGAGTCCAACAGCCTGTGAGGCACTGAATCCTGACAACAAACACTGGGTGAGCCTGGAAGAAAATCCTTCCCCAGTCAGGCCTCAGATGAGATCCCAGCCCTGGCTGACACTGTGTTTATAGACTCAGCTAAATTGTGCCTGGATTTCTGACTCACAGAAACTGTGAGATAATAAACGTGGGATGTGCCAAGCCACTAAGTTTTGGGATAGTTTGTTATGCGGCAACAGATAATGACTACAGTCCCTGAGTCAACGTCACCTATCAGAGAAGTTTTGTGATTCCCAGAAATGAGCCTTTTCTTAGTATCCCTGATGAGCTCAGTCATCAGCTGGGAGCAGCCTGTGGGAAGTGTGGCCTCACTGTGGATATGGTCGTGGATTTCAGCAGGCTGGGGCTGGGGCCTCATACAAGTACATCCCTGCAGTTGGAGATCTGTGAGGCATAATCTCATGGCCACTACAGATACGCAGAGCAAAGATGACATTTCTCATCCTCCCTTCAAGCTTGAGTGGCTCACTCTCTTGCTGAATCTTGTTTTCATGATGCAAGCTGCTGTGTGCAAAGTCCATGTAACAAGGAAATGTGTGCAATCTCTAGTTAACAGCCAGGAAAGAACTGAGGCCCTCAGTCTTCTGAGGTGGACTTCCTGGTCAACACAGGTATGTGTAGGCTGTGTATGCAATTCCAGGAAGGGCCCTAAAAAGAAGATGGTTATCACTTCCTTGTCTTTTCTCCTCTCTTGCTGGCTGGAATGTGGTGAGCTGACTGGATCTGGAGCAACCAGTTCAGACCGTGAGCAGAAGCCATGTGCTGGAGGATGACAGAGTCACAAAGTGAAAGAAATCCAAGCTCCAGTGATCGTGGGCTACCATAGACTGCCCACGCTCATGGGAGAGAGAAATAAATTTCTAACTTGTATAAATCACTGCTTTATTTTCTGTTGCTTACTACAGAACTTAATCCTAACTGGAAAAAAAATTTCTACATTTTATATGTAAAGTCTGGAGGTTAAAGGAGTAAATATTCTCCAGAGGGCAAGTTATGGGAAAAAGAAAAGTTTAATTACCCAGGACTATTACTGCGAGATGATATTTGCTCTGTATGGTGACGGTGGTAGCAGATTTCCCCTTCCTGTTGCTAAGAGGGTGTTCCTCTCAGTTAGCAAGGACAGGAGAAGAAAACCATTAATGTTCATCATGAAGAAGTCTGTGAAAACAGCACGAGAAAGCAGCTCAAAGCCACCCACAGTGTACCAGGCTAAGAACTTTGAACCCAGAGGCTAACAAAGTCTGTTGAATGAAGGGACCAAGGAGGACGCCAGCTTGAATGTAATTGTCTGTCAAATCCGTTGCAACTATCTTTCCCTACACTAATCCTTTTCAACGGTTTTAAAGCTTGAGAACGTAATAAATACTACCCTTCGTTGGGCTTGTCATTCACTCAACCCAGTACTGCTCTTTGGCCATGGCATGGAAGGTATTTTTTGGAAGAATATGGTTATCCGCTCTGATGGCTTTCAGAACATGAATTTACTCACCACAACCTTTTGGCTATGTTATGCATAACATTTTAGTCCTCACATGTATTTTCAACATGGGACAACTTAGGGTTAGCAAGTTCTGTAAGTCTACCAACTGTTCCGTAGGACAGGAGGCAGGTTGAACAATAAATGCATGAGCCTGGGGGTACACCAGTCTGGTTTCAGCCTTGGCTCTGTCACTTAAATAGCTTTTGTCATGTTGGGCAAGTGCTTAATCTGTGAGATTGTTTTCTCATTACAATATGAGGTTAATAACAGTGCCCAGCTTATGGGATTGCTGTGAGGATTAAATTTGATAATGCATGGAAAGTCTTGGGGGCTTAGCAGAGAGCTGGGCATGTTGTAAGTACACAGTATTAGTTATTGTTATTATTACTATTAATACCTAATCTCTGGTGGTCATGTGCTATTCAATATGGTATCCACTGGCCACAAGTGGCCATAAACGCTTGAAATGAGGCTAGTGCAAATTGAGATGTGCCGTAAATATAAAATAAAAACTGTATCTTAAAGTCTTATGAAAAAAAGAATGTAAAATATATTTCTAATAACTTTTTAGAATAGTGGTTATACATTGGAATGATAACATTATGGATATATTGAGTTAAATAAAATATACTATTAAAATGAATTTTTCTTTTTTCTTTTTCTTTTTCTTTTTTAAAAATGTGGCTGCTAGAAAATTTAAAATTACCTCTGTGGCTTGCATATCAGATTTCTTTTGGACAGTGCTGGTCTAGGCAGACAGATGGGGTGGGGGTGGTAAAGTGAATCAGGAAATCATGGTTCACTTTATCAGTATCTGGTGGTTATTTGGGGATTGGCCAAAGGAGACAGAGGTTTGAGGGAGGAAATCTACTTCGTAAAGGCACTGAGGATACTGATATGATGCAATTCCACAGATACTGGCTGAGGTCGAGGGGTGCTCATCTCAGGGAACAGCAGGGAGAGTTTGAAGAAAGGCTGAAAATACAGCAGTTCAGACAATGGGGGTTTGGAGAGGTGCAAGTGTCATCAGCCAGACCCAAGGTGGGGGTCTAAGATCCAGGGTGTTGACAGAGAACCAATGACAGATAGTTATCTGGGACCATGACAGAGGAGCCAGAAGTTTACGGGTAGGAAATCCACTTCCCAGGGGCGCTGTTAGTATCCGAATTCAATTCCACAGATCTTGGCCGAGGACCTGAGTGCCAGACCTTCTATTAGAAACTGGTGAAAACACAGTGCCTGCTTTCCAGGTGCTCACCATCTAGTGGGGAAGACAGGCAGGTAAACAACTGCAGCACAGAGTGATCAAGAGCTGTAATGGAATGCAGTGGGAGCTCAGGGTGGGGAAAGCTAATCTGTTTTCATGGATAAGGAATAGTTTCCTAGAGAAAGCAGCACCTCTGCTAAGGCCTATGAGAAAGTAGCCAGGGAAAGAAGAGAGATGCACGTTCTAGGTAAGGGAGTTGCATGTGCTCAGGCTGGGAGGTCAGGAGGGCATTGTGTGTTGCTCATGGTTTAATGTTGCTGCTGAGTGAGAGCTGGGAATGGCTGCTCTCCTAAGAGAGGAGAGACAGGATCACAGAGGAGATGGCATCACAGATGGAGGGGCCTGAGGGGCTTTGAAGACTTTACGCAGGGTTGTGACATGACTAGATTTGTGCTTCAGAAAGATCTGTCTGATTACATTGCAGGGGTTCTCGTTCTGGGTGCAATGGATTAAATATTTTCCACACTGTCTTTCCCACTGAAATCAGCTACAAAAGCTGGAAAGAATGCATGGAGCAGCTATGTGAAGACTCTGAAAAGCAAATAGTAGCAGGTGGATGGGGAAAGAAGACTAGAATTTGAAGCACTGCTGAGCCGGTGGTGAGTTTATATCTTTCCCCCCTCTAGTACGTCCTGTATTCAACACAGCCTGAAAACTGGAAAGGGGCACTGGCACAGAGAACCATCCAGGAGAAGCTCTCTGGTTCAGGCATGAAGAGTGGGAAAGGTGTCTCCTAATGCTAAGAAAGAGTTGGGGAAATTTCCATTTTCTCTTTTCTCCATTCTCTTGCACCCCAGTCCCCAAGCAATTTAGAGGTGGCAGCAGAGACAGTAGCAGCAAAGGGAACCCCGAGGACCCTAAAACTCTGATGGGGGGGAACTTCTTCTCCAGTTGGAGGAGCTGTGGTCCTGAGAGGGTGGGCTGAACCCTGTTGTTTTTTTTTTTTTTTTTTTTTTCATTCTTACTTGGCCTCAGACATGGGCTCAGATGCAGCAAGTGTATGGCAGGGTGAGGTAGGTAAAGCCCCAGCTTTCTGGTTGGATACTGAAAAGGGGAACCCCAGGGAACCAGAAAGTGTTGGGGAGATTGTGGAGAGGAAGGATTTCAGGAAAGCTCATAAAGTTATTTGTGAACTTCTGGGCTCACCCCTAAGCTGCACATGCATGAATCTGACCCCAAACAAAATATCACAGACTTTGAGACTTGAACTATGGGATAGACCACAGCCCAGCACCCAGACTTGCCACTAGGTGACACACATGTGGGACACATCTAAATAGCACTACAAAAGCTTTTAAAATGGTACTAATATACCATTGAAATCTGTTGAAATCATATCAACAGATGGCTGACCAGAACTTGAAGCCTGAATCCAACAGAATCTTCTAAACAGAGAAGTTTGCCTGCCTCAGTGAAAATACCAACATTTTCCATAGGGTTTAAATAAGACCTGGACTCTTATAACATAATATGCAAAATATTCAGGAAATCATCCAAACGTAGTTAGCATATAATTAACCAGGAATATCTCAACTTGCATGAGAAAAATCCCCAACAAATGCCAAAGCCAGAATGGCACAAATGTTGGAATTACCTAATCAAGACTTTAAGGCACTGATTACAAAAATGCTTCAGGCAGTAAGGGCAAACTCTCTTGAAATGAATGGAACGACAGAATTTTTCAGCAAACAAATAGAAAATACTATGTGGAAAAAAAGAACCAAATGGGAATTGTAGAAGTGAAAAATACAATAAACAAAATTTTTAAAACTAACCGAATGGGCTCCATGGAAATGACAGAAAAAAGCATCACTGAACTTGACTGAAGTCAGATCAAGAGAAATTATCCAATATGAATTACAGACAGCATATTCAGCTTCTGGCATTCAGAATTGATTGTACAGCCTAATGATAGGATTTGGAAAAGGAAAATATTCTCTAATGTTATTAGCTCCTACTTGGCATCTCAAGAACCAAGCCTGGGGGGCTCAGATCTTGGAATTCATGCCTTAGTATAGAGAAGATACCTGTCTTGGCTATGTGCTTGCTGCATACAGAAGAAAGAGGGAAAACCCATCCCTTCTCATCCTGGAGATAATGAGCAAAAAACTAAGGAGAAAGAGGCAGGAAAGGTAGCTGTTTGGAAGTTTGTTGTAATTTTCTGTCTTCATGTTGGAGAGGATTGAAAGTGTCAGCCAGTGGTATGCTGGAGTTGGCTTGTATTAACTCTTGAGAGCTGATTGTTGAAACTTTAGCAAAATTTTTTTATAAAAATTTTAAAATAATTTTTAACAAATTATTGTTAGTAATTAGCAACTTGAGTTTGGACATGCTGGGAATATTTATATCATGGTAATTGGCAAACACTTAAAACCCCTGGAGAGCCTGTTCTTAAAGTACCAGCACACCACTGGTGACAGATCAATCAAAGAGAATACAAGAGTGGGTAGAGGGTGGGACATGCTTTCCCCGTTCATCATTTGGGACACTGGGGAAAATTCCAAACTGGGAGTTATGCCGGCATGGTGGGGTGACACGGTTGGATAAAGAATGAATCTAGCCAACACTCTCAACTTTACCTTGGTTCTCACATGGCATAAATGCTTTTTTTTTCTTTTAAAGTGCAATTTGATTTTGTCATGCTCCTGCTTAAGTTATTTTTTTATTTTTTATTTTTTAAAATTTATTTTATTTATGGAATCAAAATGAATTATACATGTTTTGGGGGTTGAACATTGAGATATGTTGATCAAATCAATATTACTGGCATATATATTGTTACAAATTGTAATTATTCTTTATGCCCCTTGACCAATCTCTCCCCATTCCCCTCTCCCTTGCCCCTCCCCCTCTAATCACCCTAGATTTCTTCTCTCCTTCTGAAAGAATAATGGTTACTCTATTAATTTGTTGCCTAGATGATCTGTCCAATGCTAAGAGGTGTGATCAGGTCCCCCAATATTATCATAGAGCGGATGCTTCTTCTGTCACTCTGAATTGGGCTTTGTGGAGGAGACAGCCTCTTCTTTTCTTTGTCTCTGCTGGTGACTCTCCTTGTGTGAATGCACTCCAGTGGTTGGCAGACCATCTGCGTGGTGGTTGTGGCATCTAGCTGCTTTCGTGGCAGCCATGGTTATTATGGTGGCTGTGGTGGGCCACCCACATGGAGGTGATGTTTTTGGCATGCTCCTTGGTGCTGGCAGTGTGCCTGGTTGTGGGGTGTGTCTGGTCCCCTTCTCCATGCCTCAGGTCCCTGGTTGGGCCCCAAGGCACTGTCATGGTGTGCCTGGTTGTGTGTGTGGGGGTCCGGTCCCCTTCTCCATGCCTCGGGTCCCTGGGTGGGCCCAAAGGCACCGGTGTGGTGTACCTGATTGTAAGGTCTGGTCCCCTTCCCCATGCCTCTGGTCCCCAGGCAGGCCCCAAGGTGCTGGTGGTGTGCCTGGACCAGAACTAATTTTTTGTCCTTTGCTGACTTCTAACATGGGGGAACTTCCTGTGGGAACCAGCACTTGAGCTGTGTGGTTGAGGTAAATTGCTGCCTTGCTGCTGTTTCCCTAGGGAAGGCTTTTTGTGCAGCTCAGGGTTTAATGGTTGATCTTACAGGTACTTCTGGCTCTCCAGAGACGTGGTGGAGCTGCTGTGTAGAAACTCTGATCTGGGCCTGAGTTTTTTCATCAAACTGCACCCCATGCAATTCTGCATTTCTGACCAGTCTCCTCTGAGTGGCCCTGCGCAGATTGGGGGGCAGATTGGCTGTCCTTACTGTGCCCCAATGTTCACCCGGTGGGCCCGTCTCCCCCACCACCCATGCTCCAAACACCTCCCATGGGATGGGGCCTGCGCCAGTCCCTTGTGACGACTCACTGGACTCTGAATGGCTCCCTCTTTTCAGTTGTTCTGGCTCCTTGCTCCTGCGTGGGTCCATGGGAACTCCATTAGTGGTCTTGCTGTCCTGGGGGCCGCCAAGGCCCTCCCCTCCCCTGCAGCTTCCAAGCAACCTCATCTGAAGGGCACAGCTGTGGCTTCTGCCAGCTCCCGCTCCATGTGCTCATCACCTCAAGCCTTAAAGCAGATGTGGCCTGAAACCTTCAGAACAGCTTTTTCTTTCTCTCATCGTGGTTTCTCCCACCTTCACGAACTCCATAGATCTCTCTTCCTCTTCCCCCGAGCTCCAGTGGCCCCAGCTTGGCTGATGCTACATTTTTATAGTTGTAAATTGGTTGATTTATGGGAGAGAGTGACACTGGGAACCATCTATTCTGCCATCTTGACTGGAACCTCACATGGCATAAATGCTGAGTGGAGAGGCAGCGAGTCTGCCATGGGGCCAGCTGTGGAAGGGTGAGGGGCCTCACCCCAGACTTGTGGTCTATGGACCAGTGAGAGTGGACAGAAGGCTGAGTCAATGGGAGAGCCCACTGGGAAAGGGGGGTCACCAGTTAGTGAGGCAAAGACATCAGCAGCAGATTGGCTGATCCCACACACCAGATCAAGCCAACTGTACCTCACCACCAGATTGGGAAGATAAGCAAGGGGCTGAGCATGGTCTCTGCATCCCCAAACACCTTCACTCCATCACCATGAGGTCACAGGAGAACTCCTCCCCCGTGAACCAGACACCATCTTGGAAGAGGTGGGAATGGAAAAAAGGGCACTGAGATAGAATCACCCCAAAAATAAATACTAAGGGACTGTTCAGGTTCCTACATCTTACTAAGGTTGGAAACCAGTCTATATCAGTTATCTTTCCTCTGTCACCTGGCAGATGGGAGCTCAGGAGGAAGACCAGACTAGCTACAGACTGGAACTAAAGACACTACATCTTCTTTTTCCTATCTCATAGTGCAAATTTGTACCCCAGCGACACTTACAAAATAAAAGAATAGCATAACTTATCCTTGCTCAAATGTACCATTCATGAAGTTTTTTTAATGCTTAATCATTCTTTGCAAACTGAAGTTTGATTTTGCTTTTCTTTTTCAGATGGAAAAGAGGCTGGAGCTTATGTATTAGAGGAATTTGAAGACAGAAGGACTAAACCTTAGGTGCCTCTCCGTGAGGTGGGGTTTTGCTCTGTAGCTAAGTTCAGAAACTAAATTTTTATCATTTTTTTCTCTGGAATAACCAGAATCAAAGGAAATGTTTCATCTAAATCAAACTCAGGAAAGACCAATTGATAAAAGAATACTGAGTTCATTTAGTTTCCTGTGAAAAATGTAACTGCCAGTGGACTGGAATGCTCAGTTATAGGATGTTAGGGCCGAAGAGATATTTGAGGTAATTTGGTCCAAGGAACCGAGACTCAGGGAGGTAAAAGCATACACTGAAAGCTGGCAGCTCGTCTGTGGCAGGAACTCAAACCTTCACCCCTCCCACTTTGCAGGAGGGTCAATGTGGGAAACCAGGTCTCGATTGGAAGTCTGCTTAACAATCATGGAATTAGGACAAGAGTTTAATTCCACTTGCTGAGCAGATAGGAATTGTCCTGTGGGCCCATCTTACAGAGACACAGATTCTAACTCCTCTGATTCTCTTTTTCTAAACTCCATGCAGAAAGACCACTGGATCTGTACTTGGGCCATAAAATGCTTAATTAAGATATATTATTTTTGAGGTAAGTGCCAAGCCCAACATACATTCTTGATTGGATTTAAGTATGTCCTGAGTTGTGTAGCAGTGATCACAACAGACGGTGGCGGTGGCTGCCATGGTTGAGTGCTGTGCTGACAGCCGGATGGGCTCCATCTCTTTATCCACAGATTTTCAAATCGTCTCCGAGGACCCACTAATTTCCACCTCAGAATATGGTCTTTCCCCCTTACCTGTGACCCTCTATGTATTTGTGCGGAGCTGTGAGGCTGCTGAGAAATCCCATCTCTTCTCTCCCAGCCACTGGGGACACTACATACCTATGCTTCTGGAGGGCTCTTGGGATGGAGCTTGGCTCTGTCAAGCCTACGCTTTTTCTCTTATGTGGATTTGAGTCCCTGTGTCGGCTTGCGAGCGAGTCTGGTGAGCTGCTTTAGAGAGATTGTGTTCTTGTTTTCAACAAAGGCAAAGGCAGAATAGAGGCACTGACTAAAAATTGGAAACGTGTAAGGGAGATTTAATCTTCTAAGGATACAGACGTAATACAGAGAACTGCGTGTAAGTGGTCTGGATTGACTGTCTACACCTTAAGATTTGAGGCTGTGTGGGTCCCTTCATGAGAGCAGGTGGCAGGCAAGTCACTTGCGCTGCCCAGGAACCATGAGGGTGGCAGATCCATCGTGAAGAACTGAAGCCACAGGTACAGATGCAGCCACGGGGCTGTCAGGAGCCACTGGGAAATGACTGGAAAGGGAGACTCACCAGGGGGAAACTGACAAAGAAGAAAGGAAAGAAAACCCCGCTTGGATTTCAAGGCAGGAGGAAGGCACGTCACGGGCAGGCTGGTCTTTTGCCATCTCCGCCTAGTCTGACCATTCAGAGCAATGTAAACTTTAGGAAGAGCAGAGCTGATTTTTAAAAAAGCCAAGAATTGACTGAAAGAAAGTATACTTCATCAAAGCTTTCCTTTTTTGGTATTTCTGTTTCATTTCTTAATCAATGTTGAAATAAAAAAAGAAAACCCACAGACTTCTTTATTGTAGTAAAATATGTATAACATAAAATTTACCATCGTAATCATTTTTAAGTGTAAAATTAAGTGGTGCTAAGTACATTCACATTTTTGTGCAGCCATCGCCACCATCTAAATTTAGAACTTTCTTATCTTGCAAATCTGCAGCTCCTCTTTTCCTCTCCCCCAACCCCTGGCGACCACCATTCTACTCTTTGTCTTTATGAATTTGACGACTTGAGGTACCTCAGACAAGAGAAATCATACCATATTTGCCCTTTTGTAACTGGCTTATTTCACTGAGCATAATGTCCTCAAGTGTCATCCATGTTGCAGCCTGTGCCAGAATTTCCTTCCTTTTTAAGGCTAAATAATACTCCACTGTATGTATATTATACATTTTGTTTATCATCGACAGACACTTGGGTTGCTTCCACCTTCTAGCTATTGTGAATATGCTATGAACATGGGGTACAAATATCTGTCCACATCCCTGATTTCGGTTTTTGGGTGTGTATCCACACGTGGAATTGCTGGATCACAAGGCAATTCTGTTTGGAGGAGCTGCCGCACCTTGCGCAAAGACTTTGACACTGAGTCCGTCAGCTCAGACAAACCCGTTACCTCTCTATAACTGATTATGCACACTTCAATGTTGTCTGTGATTTGCCGTTACTTGCTAGTACTTGAGTATTTTAATTTAACGAGAGATTCATTTCATTTTTTAAAAGTCTAGAAAGGGTCTTAGCTGAGTTTAGCTCCTCCTTTGGGAGCCTGGCCTATGTCCCCCTCAATCTGGATTAGTGAGGAAGACAGAATAACAACCCCCAAAGATGTCCACATTCTGAATTCCTGGAACCTGTTAGCTTAATAGCAAAAAGACTTTGTAGGTGTGATTAAGTTAAGAGCTTTCAGAAGCAGAGATAGAGATGATCCTCGATTATCCAGGTGGGAGAAATGTAATGAGAAGGGTCCTGAAAGGTGGACGAGGGAGGCAGGAGAGACTCAGAGAAGACGTGACCCTGGAAGAGAGGCAGAGAGAGATGCAACATTTTAAAGATGGAGGAAGTTAATTAATTCAGGGGGCCTCCAGATGCTGGACAGGGCAAGGATATGGGTTCTCCCCAAGAACGTCTAGAAGGAAGGCAATCCTGCTTACACCTTAATTTTAGTCCATTGAGACCCATTTCAAACTTCTGACCTTCAGAACTCAAAGATGGTAGGTTTGTGTTGTGCAAGCCACTAAGTTTGTGATAATTTATTACAGCAGTGACGGTAACTAAGGTAACGGGTACCGTGTACCCTGTGTTCTCATTTTAACTTGTTATTCCTCATCAAACTGGAAGGGCCCTGAGAGCAGAAACTGTGCTCACGTCGCAGCCTGGCCTCCATCACAGGCCCCATGGGAGAGGCTTCATGGGCACTCACAGAGGGGTCCCAGTGACTGCAGCACACAGTGTCCAGCAGCGCCCAGGCTCCACCTTCCAGAGCTTGGACAGAAGCCCGGGGCCTGGGGCGCTGACCCCACAGCTGACATAGTGTACTTGGTGTCCATACCTCATCACGAACATGCTTCTGTGAAGTACTCTGACAGATGCGAGTTTCAATCAGGGTAAGTTTTTTTTTTTTTTTTTTTTTTTTTTTTTAATGGGGATGGTATTACATCACAGGGTAGTGGTGACTTAAATTACCTAATTTATGAGAAAGTACATAGCACGGTGCCCTTGAAAGCAATCCCATAATACACATTTAAGTACTGAACCACTTCAGATGAATGGCTCAGTAGGGACAAGGTGCTCAAGGTCACCGATTGTCAGTGAAAGGCTATTTTCTCTTGTTTTCACTCTACCGCAGGTATTTGAACTAATTTGTTTGCTTGCCTTGTGTAACAGTTCCCTGCTTCCTTCCGTTCCTTCCCGAAGAAAAAGAGAGAAAGAAAAAACTTTGCAGCTGGCTGGTTAGCTCAGCTGGTCAGAGCTCAGCCTTACAACATTGAGGTGATGGGTTCAGATCACCACACCAACCAACTGCAAAAAAAAAGCCTTCTCAGTATTATGAAGCTGAAGCGGGTTAAGACCTTCACTCTGTGTTTCCCTGATAAGAGATACTTTCCTGTCCTATTAAGAGAGTTTGAATGAAGTTCCCAGCTTCATGTAAAGGGACTGCTACCCTAACAAAGAACAAATCATTTTGAGAAAAATTTAAAGAATGTCTTTGAACACGTTTTTATGATGGTGTCAAGATTTCAGGATCAAAGAAATCTGAATAGACTTCTACAATGGCGACTGCTTTATAAAAAATGTTAAATTATTGGGAAGGGTGTGTCAAGTATTGAACATTCCTGGATCCATTTTCTTTTCCTTGCCTACTAAGGAAAATAAATGCAGAATGAATGCTTTTCTATTTTTTTCAATTAAAGTAATTTTAATACTTTAATTTTAAGTATTTCATATTTTGGTAAAATATATAGAACATAAAATGTACTCTTTTAAACATTTTTAAGTGTTCTCTGGCATTAAGGACATTCACATTGTTATGTAACCAGCACCACCATCCATCTCCAGAACATTTTCGTCTTCCCAAACTGATATTCCTACTTTTTAAGATACAACTTGTATCAATGAATTTAGGAGTCCACGTTTTCTTCTTGGCTGTATTTAAAATTGTTCTAATGTTCTAGTAAATATTATGTGCTCGTTTTAATGTACGCAGTTAAAAATGACTCAAAAGAAGATGGGAAGAGGAAATAATACTCACCGAGTGCCTACCACGCTTGACATGTGACCTCTTCCACACAATGACCTATGAAGCAGAAATCGTTGTCCCATTTTACAGATGAGGAGACTGAGGCATAGAAAAAGTAATTAGCTCGTTTAAGGTCACACATCCAGGCAGGGATGGAGCTGAGGCCCCACCATTCTCTGTTTTTCAGTGGCACCATGCACATGAGTTTAGAGCAGTTCAAGTGGAAAAAAAAAAAAAAAAAGAAAAGAAAAAAGCAAAAAAAGGCAAGGGACTGAAGGACTTGGTTTTGGGTTAGATTTGAACTTTAGGACTGTAGGGTTAGGGTTGCTAGTTACTGAAAGATATTCCCAGTTTGCTTTCTTGGGGATTTTTAAGGACCCAATAGTCAGTTCTCCTACTTAGGGTCTCCTTTTACTGAAAGGATTGCTAAAGGATTTCTGTGGTTTGTGGTCACATTAAAGTCCCCCTGTTGTTATCTGCTTTTGCGAAGTAGTGACAGCAGGAGCAAAGGTGAGGAAGGGCAGGTGTAGAAAGCTCAGGGCAGGAGAATATCCCCGCGGAGGGCGGTGGGGGCTGGGCAGCGGCTGCTTGACACGCCTGTTTTACTCAGAATAGCATATCTGAGCGGAGAGTGACGGAGGAGGGAGGGCTGGAGAGGAAACAGATGGCTTCTTCATACCGAGAAGGATGGCTGGCCTTTGCAAATCTCACCCTCCGTAGAGATAAACCAGAGACTTATGCCTCATTTCTCACTGGATTCTGGTGCTGTCCCTGGGGCTGCTTTGGGAAGACCTAATTTCTCTCAATCTCTGTGCACAGAGATTAATCTATGCATTATATGGCAATCGTTTTACTTGCATTCCATCTCTAAACGACATAAGCACACAGGTCCTGACACTGTCCCATTTAACAGATGAGGAGACAGAGGTCACATGGCCTTTAGGTGGCAGAAGTGGGATTTGAACTGAGGTCCGTCCATCTTTCCCTAAGTCCATGCTGGTCCCCACCGTGATGCTCTGTCCAGTGTTGAAATCACATTGGCTTGGGTACTAAACCCGGCTTCACCAGTTTCTGCCTTGTGACTTCTCTTTGGGTCTGTTTCCTAACGTTACGAATCATGGGTGTTATATTACCTGCTTCATGGGATGCTACGGGCATTATGTAAAATTACCCACCTGAATATGCTGGCCAGAGCACAGGCACACGTCACAGGTGAAGTCATGTCCCCCTTCTCCCGCACAAAAGATATGTGGAAGTCCTAATTCTAGTACCTCAGAAAGTAACATATTTGGAACTAGGGTCTTTACAGAGGTAAACATGCTAAAGTGAAGCCATTAGGGTGTGCCCAAATCTAATATGACTGGTGTCCTTATTAAAAGGGGAAATCTGGACACAGAAACAGGCCGGCAGAGAAGGGAGATGACGTGAAGATAAACAGCAAGAAGGCCACATGAAGACGGAGGACAGGAGTGAGGCATCTACTGGCCAGGGCACCTCCCCACCTCCTGCAGAGGGACTGTGGCACCTCCATTTTCAGACTTCTGACCTCCAGACCTGGAGATGATGAATCTCTGTTGTTCTAAGCCACGCAGTTTGTGGTTCTTTGTTACAGCTGCCCTAGGAAACTAATACAGTACACAGTCCATGTTCTTTTTTTCCCTTAAACCATTTATTCAACAAATATTTTAAGCTAAGTGCTGGGGATGTCTTCAGAGGTGAACAAGACCCTGTTTCTGCTCTCAGTCTCTTACGTGCGAGTGGGGAAACAAACAGGTACACAAACAATGACAGTAGAATGTGGCTAGTGTCCTGCTGTGGTCAAGACAAGGGGAGGGTCCTTCCAGAGCCCCAAAGAGGAGTTTCTAACACAGCCTGGGCATCGGAGAAGAGCAGCTTCTTGAGGGAGTGATATTTCAAAAATGATTGAGTAACTGTTTATTTTTTAAATTAATTAATTAATTATTTTTTTTTAAAGAACAAAGCTGTAACGGAGCATGGGAGTTAATGACTTTTCATTGTTATAACGAAATAAATTCAGTTCCAGGTAAATATGAAAAATGACGGGGAACCATCAAGATTAGAAGGGAAGGTGGTGTGTTTGTTTCTTTCCACAGTTTTGCCTTCAGAATAGCTTTTAGCTGGGGCATGTCCTTGTTAAGTTTGGGGGTGTTGGGTAGTGACAAGCGGGGGCTGGGGCAGGGCAGGGTGGTGATGAGATCAGGGACCATCCATCAGGCAGAGTCTGGTGTCATCTTGAGGCAGAATATTCCCTTTTTAAAAATAAAAATTTAAAGATTGCTTATTATACATACATGTGGGGTACAACGTTGATTTTCAATAGTTGTGTACGATGTGTGATAGTTAGATCAGGATAGTTCGCTTATTCATCATTACAATATGTAATCATTCTTTGTGCCCGTTAATCAATTCCTCGTTAGCCCCCCTCCCTCAACCCTCCCCTTTTCCACCTCTAGTAACCACAGCTCTTTTCTCTCTTTCTAAAAGTTCGGTGTCTTACTGTGATTGTTGTTTCTTCCTTTCTCTCTGTCTCTCTTTATTGTTTGTTTATTTATGGATTCAGCTCCTGCTTATGAGTGAGAACATGTGGTATTTCTCTTTCTGCACCTGGGTTATTACACTTAGGATAATTTTCTCCAGGCTCATCCATGTTGCTGCAAATGGCAGAATTTCATTATTTTTTATGGCTGAGTAGTAATCCATTGTGTATATATACAACATTTTCCTTATCCAGTCATCCATTGATGGACATTTAGGTTGGTTCCATAGGCTGGCTATTGTAAGTAGAGCTGTGATAAGTGTGGGAGCTCAGGTATCGCTTCAACATGGTGATTTCCAGTCCTCTGGATATATCCCCAGTAGTGGAGTTGCTGGATCATACGGCAGTTCTATTTGTGGTTGTTTGAGGAACCTCCACACTGTTCTCCATAATGGCTGTGCTAATTTACAGTCCCACCAGCAGTGCAGAAGGCATCTCCTTTCTCCACATCCTCGCCAGCGTTTGTTATTCTCTGTCTTTTTCATAATAGCCAGTCTGACTGGATTGAGGTGGTATCCCAAAGTGTTTTGATTTGCATTTCCCAGATCATTAGTGATGCTGAGCATTTTTTCATATACCTGTTGGCCATTTGTATGTCTTCATTTGAGAAATGTCTATTCACCTACTTTTGCCCATTTTAAAATTGGATTATTTGATTTTTTTGCTGTAAAGTTGTTTGAGCTCTTTGTATATTCTCATATTAATCTCTTGTTGGATGCATAGTATGCAAATATTTTCTCCCATTCTGTAGGTTGTCTTTTCACTCTGTTGTTTCCTTTGCTGTGCAGAAGCTTTTTAGTTTGATATAATCCAAGTTGTTTATTTTTTCTTTTGTTGTCTGTGCTTTTGGGGTCTTATTTATAAAGTGTTTGCCCAGTCCTATATCCTGAAGTGTTTCTCCTATGCTTTCTTCCAGGAGTTTTAAGGTTTCAGGTCTTATAGTTAAGTCTTTAATCATTTTGAGTTGAGTTTGGTATATGGTGAGAAGTACAGATGAAGTTTCATTCTTCTATATATGGATGTCCAGTTTTCTCAGCACTATTTATTGAAGAGGTTCTCCTTTCCCCAGTACATGTTCTTGGTGCCCTTGTCAAAGATCAGTTGGCCATAAATACATGGGCTGATTTCTGGGATCTCTATTCTGTTCCATTGGTCCATGTGTCTGTTTTTATGCCAGTACCATGCTGTTTTGGTTATGATAGATTTGTAATATAGTTAGAACTCAGGAAGTGTAATGTTGAGGCAGAATATTCCCTTTCTTTAGCTCTCTTTCTTCAGCATGTGCCATGTGGCAGGAGTAGATTCCAAAGCTTGGCCTGCACTGCTAGGTAAGATTGTATAGGTTGTGCACTGCACAAGGACCACTGCCCAAGGGGAGAGTGGGAACTGAAATCCATTATATGCTCTCTTGGCCAATCCATGTGTCCTGGAATACCCCTTTTATTTGCACAAAGGTGCCATCCGCTTGCTACATCTTATGACACTAACTCTGGTTCCACCCAGGAAGGGCACCTTTTTCTAGTTCATGCAAAGTTGCTGTCCATGCTAGTGGTAATCCCCAGTAGGGTGTCTGGGTCTTGCTGCATGACAAGGCATCTGTTTCATTGAAACAAAGACCATTCTACATGTTGGAAGGCTGCCAAGGAGTCCCTGTTACACAAGCAGAGCCTGGCTCTACAGCAACTCTATTGTGTATTCCCATCTCATTAGCTGAGTTACTACCTTGCAGTTAACTCACTAGCCCAGTTTTTACTATGTGGCTTTTGACTCATGCACTCGAAGACAAGACTATGTCTGGTTTTTGTGGAGCCTTGAAAGTCAGGGTCACAATAAGTCTCTAAATAATTGACTAATAAAAATACTAATTATAAATATTGTTGGTATCACTAGGGCAATGTTCCCTACAAATTTCATGCTTGTCATATACTTAAATGCCTAATACTTTATAAATTACCCCGAGTTTGGAGTTTCTTCTTTTCCAGAACTTCCTACAAATTTCTTTTGAGTAAATGGATATGCTATGGGAACTGGGGTGTTTCAGCCCAGAATAGAAACAGACAATAGGGTTTTCTTTTTTCCCATTACCTCAAATATTTGTTATTTCTTTGTGTTGGATACATTTAAAATCCTCTCTTCTAGCTAATTGAAAGTACAAAATAATTTGTGGTTAATTATAGTCACCCTACAGCACTATAGAACACCAGATCTTATTCCTACCTAGCTTGACTTTGTACCTGTTAACCCAGCTCTCGCCATCCCGTCCCCCTCCCTTCCCAGCCTCTGGCAACCACCCTTCTGCTCTCTCTACTTCTATGAAATCAACTTTCTTAGCTTCCACATATGAGTGAGATATGCAGTATTTCTTTTTCTGTTCCTGGCTTATTTCACTTAAAATAATGTTTTCCAAGCTCATCCATGTTGCCACAAATGAAAGGGTTTCATTCTTTTTTATGGCTAAATAGTATTCCATTGGATATATATGCCACAAACAACTCAACAGCAAACAAACAAAACCCAAATACTATGATTTAAAAATAGGCAAATGACCTGAATAGACATTTCTCAAAAGAAGACATACAAATGACCAACAGGTATATGAAAAAATACTTAACATTCACTAATCATCAGGGAAATGCAAATCAAAACCACAGTGAGATACCATCTCACTCCAGTTAGACTGGCTATTATCAAAGAGACAGGGAATAACAAATGTAGGCGAGGACAGGGAGAAACGGGAACGCTTATACACTGTTGGTGGGAATATGAATTAGTACACCCATTATGGAAAACTGCATGGAGGCCTTCAAAAAACTAAAAATAGAGCTACCATATAATCCAGCAATCTCACTGCTGGGTGTACACCCAAAGGAAAGGACATCAGTTTATTGAAGAGATATCTGTACTATGTTTATAGCAGCTCTATTTGCAAAAGCCAAGATTTGGAATCAACCTACGTGTGCACCAGACAACAGGTTCTAATGCTCTTGTCAGGAGCATGGTGAGGGGAGGCTTCCTTCACAGTAGGAGCAAAGCCCGCTGTCTGACCGCAGAGGGAAAACACCGATACAGGGATAGTCAGGGGATACCAGTCGGTCCAAATGGGCTTCCAGATGGCAGTGGGGGAACAGAAGGGGCTGGGGTGGGGTGTTTGGTAAGAAAATGGGATCTTCATTCTGGTGTGCCTCCAAGGAAGGGAGATCCTCCTGTTCACCAGGGAAATTGGAATTTCTTCTGTGCCAGCAGTCTGTGGGTTCATGTGAAGACACTTTAACAATAATAATTCAGTATCACTGGCTTGAAACCCCTCCTGCATATTACAGAATCTCTTAGCTCTCTTCACTGTCTGCCTTGGTTATTTCTGGGAGCCTCACGTGGACTGGAGAGCAGTTCTTTCCGATCCCCCTGTAGCACCTTCCTCGCAGGCTGCTGCCCAAGCTCTTGAAGCTACTTGCAGGCAGAGCCTCACTGTGGCTGTGTGTGTTGGGGACAGTATGGCGCTGTGCACAGGCCTGGCTTGCCCTCCCTCCCCTCTGTGCTGGGTCCCTCCAGCTTCATGGAGCAAGCTATGCTGTGTCCTACTCTCTTGCCCTTGTGCCACCTTGCCACTGGGTCCCACAAAACTCTGCGTGTGCTCTGGATTTTCTCCAAATCCCTTGTGAAGTCAGCCCCTGGCTGTAGCTTCTGTCTCCAGGAGGCTCTGCCACAAATCTGGGTGTTGGGTGGAGAGACAGGACACCAGGCTCTCTTTCCCATTCTGTTTCTGCTCCAGGAGCTTGCCCACAATGCGATGCCAATATCATCACTTCCATCCACAAGAGATGGCACTGGGTCCTTTGCTAATGTAGGAATTGGTTTCCTTCAAAAGTTGTGCTTACTTTCAATGATCCGTTTTCTAGGGCTCTTCTCCAGCCTTGAAATGTCTCTGGGGATGAGCTTCCTGGCAACCAAGCTCTCGTATGAGTGGCTTGTTCCTGATTCCAAGATTCTGGAAGTTGGAATGTGGCTGTGGAATACTAAAGTATGTCAAAACACATACAACATTGAACAATGAAATCCAGTTAAAAAAATAATCAAAAGACAAACAATTTCAGACAGACCCCTCTCAGGATGGGACTATAAAAGGGGACATTTTTTTTAAAGATATGTCCATGACCCAAGATCAGTTACAGGATAAGTCTATATGTAAAAAGTAAAGTCTTATTTATGGAAGGAATAATTCTAAGGGGAAAATCCAGGGTCAAGCTTTATCTTTTATGTCCTTCTATACTGCACGTCTATTTACATCATACAATTTGTTATTTCTTCAAATTTCCTATGGTAGCATGATAAGTCATCAGAGAACCTGTTTGGGGTGCAAAACTGATTCAAAATATTTGGTGAGTCTCTTGATTCTAACCCAGAATATGCGTATGTTGATGAAGCAATCAGATATTCCACAGAACTGTCTGTTTGCTCAACCAGGTTGACCTCAATCCAAGGTCACTCTTCATATCACTTTATTGGTTGAAGCAGGAAACTCAAACCTGGGGGTTTGTTTTTCCCAAAACAGACAGTAGTGACAGTGCACTATGTAAGAACAAGAATACAATACACTTTGAGAAATAAAAAATATATATATTTGAGGCATATTTTTTCATAATTGTCTGCTTTACCTATTTATTGTCCTTCAAAAATATAGAAGTTATTGTTCTGTTATTCATTACTATTTTCTTAATTTGTTCCAAAGATAATACTGCCATTCTGCATTCTCTCTGGAAGGAAAAAAAAAAAAAAAAAAAAAACCTCACTCAAAACCAGCAGTGCTGTTATCAGGTAAGTAGATCTCAATGTATACTTACAACAAAAAACTGAAAAATGTAATGTGTTTGTTCATTCAGACTTTTCCGTGTAATATTTCCAAGTTAGACTCTCTTATATTCCTGGAATTCAGTTGGATAGACCAACATAGTGATAAAATGTTCGCTTTGATTACTGTGGCAGAAAAATTAAATGTTCAATTCTATTAAAATGAACAAATTTCTGGGAAAAAACAAGCAAAAACACCCCCCAAAACGACACAGCCAAACAGACAGTTTGGTACCTGGGGGAGCAACAGAGAGCAAATCCCATGTGGGAATGACGTTTGTCCCCGGGCTGGCGGGCCAGGGTGCACCTGACACCGGGTGACCAGTTAGGGGCGTTTCTGGGTTAGCCTTTCAATTCCTCTCACTTCATTACCATAAATGAGGTGGGAAAAAGAAACGCAGAAGGGAGCACGTGAAACTGGGAAGAGCGTTCTCCTGCTCCTGCAAAGTCACAGCTTAGGAGCGCGACTTTCTACTGAGCGCTACATCAGGCTCTGAAAAAGCTGCAGGACACAAAGTGACAGGCCGCCCCGTCCTGGCCTCCCTGGTGTTGGGCCCACGCGGAGGCTCCTGCAGGCACCATGTGCACCTCATGACCCTGCTCTTGACCGCCGTGCTCGGTCTAGCTCCCCTCGTGCAGCGTTTGACCTGGGTCCGAAGGGGTCTCCTTGCTGGGGTGCCCCACGCTGGACCCTGCCCACTGGATCTCCAGTCACCTGAGGAGTTCAGATGACACGGGTTAGACATGAGAAGAGGTGAGGACACACTAGGGAAAGAGAGTAACCTCTGGCTTGGGAGGGGCACAAAAGCGGTTGTTCAGGAGGGTGACAAGGGGGCCCTTAATTGGGGGGGGGCTTAGAGTGGCCATAAAGACCTGGGTCCCCAGTGGGCCTCAGTAAACACTTGCTGACTCATTGAGTATCAGGAATTACAACTAAGTATTAACAGAAAAGCCTGACAAACTTTTACTCTATACAGTCAGCCCTGTATTTATTATGTACCACCAACTACTGAGAGAAAATATTTAAAAATAGCAGCAAAAAATAACAATACAACAATAAAAATTAATACAAATAAAAAAGTGATACAGTGTAACAATGATTACATAGCATTTATATTAGTAGGGGTAATAAGTAATCTAGAGACGATTTAAAGTGTAAGGTGGATGTTTGTAGGTTACATGTAAACACCACACCCTTTTTATGTCAGGGATTTGAGCATCCTTGGATTTGGTATCCAGGGACAAATCCCCTGCTGCTACTAAGGGACAACTGCACCTTATTTAGTCTCAAATTGAATTCATTGCCTAATGGTCGCAGAAACACCGTGTGTTCCAGTTCACGGGGACATGACACCAGGGTCTACGGCCAGGGAGCCACAGCTGGAACTGCTGTGGGCACCAGGACCTCTAATGTCACATCAGATCTTCGAGATCCAGCTCACACGCTCCCTGCCCCACGAAGCCAAGCCACCGCCACGTGTCACTCCAGCCTTGAAGCTACGTGATGCTGTGTTCTCTTTTGTTACCTACCATGGTCTCCCCATTATAAAAGATTTTCAATGCTTTCCTTCTTCTCTTTTCCTAAACTTTAAACCGACTTTGAACGGGGATTATATTATACATTATTCATTTTTATATTTTATGCATTGTGCTTTATATAGTGCTCAGCAAGTAGTGGGTGGTGAATAAATATTTATAGAAGGAAGGAAAGAAAAATTGAGAAAGCCAGACTGTGCTGGTGTAGTCATGCAGGTGGGTTTGACGGTGAGTGACCAAAGGTGTTTGTTGAAGAGCATAACAGAGTTTCTCCAAATCATGAAACTCAGTAGTTCAGCTTACTACTTAAATATCTACAATCTTTTTCTTAATTATTTCCTGTGCTCTTATGAGTGAATTAATCTAATCCTTTTTTAGGCTACCTTTGTTTTTAGCTTGTTTGCTTCTTGACTGGACAAATCCTTGGTTAGCCTATGTGACATAGGCTAACCAAATGGCCAAGGGAACGTCAAATAGAAGGAACCTGGATTTGGAATCATACTTGAATCCCAGCCCACTAGCTGAGCTCACAAGCCCGGGAACCTTAGGCCAATTACCCAACTTCACTAAATCCCAATTTTCTCTTCTGTAATGTGGATCTTGTATTACCCACCCATAAGAGGTTACTGAGACTAAGTATTGAGACTAAGTATCGTACAATGCCTGGCACAGAGAAAATGCTCAAATCATTGTTAGCTTTAAAAAATTGTTCTTATTACTGTGGTTCTGCCTTCTCAGAGGTTCTCTTCCTGCTCTCACAAATTTCTTAATCTTTTCAGTCTGTTGGTATGTGGAGACCTTGCTGCATACCCGTGATCATTTCTATAATATTCTCTGGCCCCTTCTCAAATTTTCTCCTACCACTTCTGAGTAGAAGAAAAGGAGGGAAAGCACAAAAGAATGGTACAGGCTTCAGTGGCATGGATGTTTTCTGTCTTTTTATCCTTGGTTGGGCTTCAGGGAAATCCAGAAAAATAACAGCTGGAGGAAAAAAAATATCATTGTTTTCAGCTAAAGACACATTGATCCACAAACTCTTGCCCTCAAGAATGAGGAGACTAAGATATCGGAGGACAGAATGGTTTTGTTACACATGTTAAAGAAAGCTGGGTTAGAGGGAGAAACACATTTCAGGCTGGTACATTTGAATGCAGGCGAAGGCTTCAGTTCCAACCTGAACAACGGAAGTTATTTATAAACTAGATGTAACATAGATCTTCTCCAATTCCTATAGGACCCCTGCTTGCCTGATAAAATGCTTGGGAAATTAGGCAAAGGAACTTGTTTTGCTGATTGAGAAAAATACAACCAATTCATATCTGAAATGGAACGCTGAGACAATAAGCTCCCCTCCTAACAAGTCCGGGTCAGGATCAGGATGTGGCCCTTTCCGTTCTCCCACTAGCTATTTTGGGTTATATTTTTCTGAAGGTAGAGGCGTAATTGTTAAATTTGCAGATGTTACGTTTCGTTCTTCACTTCTTGGATGTCTATCTTATTTGCAGGAAACAAGTTTAATTAAAAAATACACACATTTTCCTTTCATAGGCCCTTTTGGCCTGGTTACAATGTTTCTGTTTGGGGGAAATTTCTATTTCTGTTTTGGGGAAAAATGTTTCCCTTAGATACTTTTCAGAGATGATGGTTCAGGCATTCAACTCAGGGAATATTCCCCCATTCCAGGTCTAACAAAATTAGCTACACTTGGAAGAAATCAAGGTGCCAAAGAACCATTTCAAGACCTGGAAGGGAATGCAGGCTGGTGGGTGAGGGCCAGGCCTCTATGATCATCTGCTCTGATGATGCAGGAGGGTAGCAGAGGTAAATTAGGAAATGCGGCTTTAGTTCCACAAGTTATCACACACCCTATCATAAAAATAACTCACTTTTATTCAGTGACATGGCAGGCACTGTTCTAAGCATGTTACATGTATTTAAGTGTCATTTGATTTTCAGTTTCCCTACAAGATAGGTATTATTATAGTTGGTACTTAAAGATGAGAAAACTGAGGCTTAGATAATATAAGTCACTTGCCCAATGAACAGGTGGAGTAGAATTAGAACTCAAATGCTGGCATAATTCTAGACATGCTCTTAACTCCTAGTGTCTTTTGTCTTCTTCTCCCTTTACCCCTTTCTAACTCCCCCAGTTTCCACTTTGGGAAACATGGTTCTGGTGGCACTAATTCTGATCCAGCTCTAGGGGTGGGGCATGTGACTTAGGCTAAGCCAAACAGGTCAGGGCCACAGTGATTGGTCAGCCGTGGTCACCTGATCCAAGCCATTCCAATCTGAACGAGTGGCAGGGCTTTGGGATAAAGGGTCTCTCATCCTCTGTACTGTGGACAGTGTGGATGTGAGATCTGCAGCTGCTACAATGATTTGTTATTACAGGAAAGACTGTCTGAGACCGAAGCCTATTCAGGGAGGCCTGCGGTAGAAGAACTGCCGAGAAACAGGGGTGAAGGGCCGATGACAGCGTGAGCCCTCGTAGCAAACCATGGCTGCTGCCCGAACCTCCTCAGAGCCAGAAGTCACACACAGGAGCTAACCAAGTCCCCAAACGTTGAAGCCGTATTGTGCCGAGTTCTCTATAACTCATCACCAGACCTTCCAAGGGATGCAGTCACACTGTCCCAAAGGGCTCTTCAGCACTCTGCCTGGACCATCACTTGACACAGCTTCCCTTGGGTGCAGGAATTTCCCTCATACATGTGTATAAAAAATGTCCTATCCACAGGAGTTGAAATTTCCCTCAAAATGTAAAGAAGGGCTTGTGGGCCTGAAAACAACTGGAGCTGGCTGATTTCCATGAGAGCTCTTTAGTTTTGGAAGCATAACATAATCCTGAACCAAACTGATTTTGTTGCTGTTGTTACTGTTGTTTTGTTTTGTTTTTTCTTCAGGAAAGTTTATTGAGGACAAATGTTTGGTGTTCTTGATGGTGATTTTTGAAACCCTAGCAATCCCTCTTTACAAGCAGAGGTGGAGTAAATGCAGGTCCTTTGGTAGACTGTCCGGGCCTTCTCCCCCACCCCAGATGCCACAGACGAAAGTTTATTGAGGACAAATGTTTGGTGTTCTTGATGGTGATTTTTGAAACCCTAGCAATCTCTCTTTACAAGCAGAGGTGGAGTAAATGCAGGTCCTTTGGTAGACTGTCCGGGCCTTCTCCCCCACCCCAGATGCCACAGACAGCCAGACGAAGAGCTGGGCTGGTGCTGCCCACTTCCCGTCACACTTCCTGCCACCAGTTCTGAGCCTGGTCTCAGTTTCTGTGTTCTGCCAGAGCATTAAATGAAAATGGTTAACAGCAGACTCCTGAACATGGAGGAACTGTTTCAATTTGCAGAAATGAAACTAATAGTGAAATTTAAAGCCCATGACAGGTCACTAAAACATATTTTGGGGCAGAGAAACGTTTTCCTTTTCTCTCATATCCCATCCTCAGTGAAACTGGTGTGCACTCGTGTGTTCAGCTGGCAAGGGACAGCTCCATGTATGCAAATCCCTGTTTAATCCAGACCTATAGCATCTGAAACACTCTGTGTCACGCACACACAGAGTCAATTTAAAGAAGAGGGCAAAGAGACAGGGAAAGGAACTTCTGAGTTCTGCTTGTGTCTGTGGAAGCCTGTGACTCTGTCCTGAGCTGTTGGGACATGTGTGTACACAGAGTCTACCCAGAGCTTTCATTACTAGATGTAGGATGTTTATGAAAAGAGAGCAGGCAAACATCTTGAGCTAGAGGGGATGGTGAAGGGGCAGGAATTGCTGCTGTTCATGTGCATAACAGCAAATCCCCCCCGTGTGTGTTCAGAGGTTCCCCAAGCCAGGCATGGCCACACGTGTCTTTTCTCCCGAGCATTACAGCCCTAGAAGAGGATGGTACTATAATTTTGTCTCTTCACAATCCAGAAAACCTCAGATGCTGGTTTCAAAGTTCCGACTCACCAGGCATTTATGGCCTGCTCTTCCAGGTGGTTTAATCATGTACATACAGTAATTAATAGCAACTAACATTTTTTTTTAAACTATGGAATTTCCCCCTCTTTTAATCTCTAACATGGTGGCACTTATATATAGTGGATATAAAAGACCTGTAAACGATAAAGTCAACCTACCCACCCTACTCCAGCCCCTTAGCAGAAGCAACAGGGGCAGGCATTGGGCCCTGCGACACTGGAAGGAAAGAAGAGGGGAGGGGGCACAGGATGGTGAAGGGGCTGCAGAGCCCAGTGTGAGATCTGCACATCCCGCGAGGGGAGAAGGCAGTCCTGACAAAATGGCTCTGGCAACATGCTGGGCAACCTGCTTGTTTACTGAGGGCATTGAAGAAGGTGTTTCTGTATGTGAATGAATGTGTCCACTGCTGGACACATGGCTTCTTCATATCTCAGGGGACTGCAAGCTCCGTGTAGGCAGGGACAGTGTTTTCTCCCTGGTGTACGCTAAGAGCACATGCCTGACACATAAAGTATTCAACAGTTGTTCCTTGAATGAATTAATGAATGCAGGAATGAGAACCCTTGGGTGCTCAGGTCGGGTGAGGTCATGCTTTGGGAGATGAAGGTGCAGTGAGTGTTGGACAGTGAGATTAGGATGTCACTTTTCGTGAGGTTTCATCACATCAGCCTCTCGACCCTGGTGGTCCAAGGCGAGGGGCCTGCCCAGGAGAAGCAACATCACACTTCCCAGTGCTGCCATTTTAGCCAGGCCACCATGCCCTGAATTTCTCACAACCGCTTACCCTGTGCCTATATCTGAAGGATGTGACTTTTTACCTACAGCATTGTACTAAGATTCTTTGAACAAACCATGATGAGAGACTGTGGGTCAGCTTTCTTTGTCCCCACTAACTGTGGGGAAGTGCTCCAAAGTTGCTGAAGAGCAGTAAAATCCAGGTGGAGGCAACTGATTAGAGAAGCAGGATGGGCCCTTGAGACTGCTCAGTGACTGCCCAGGGGCTCCTTAGAAGCAGATACTGTCAGGGGTTTAATTCATCTGTGGAGTCTTGGGGACATTGTTGTGAGGCACCCTCCCACAAGAAATGCACTTACACGCCACTCATGA